>NW_023661650.1:32038-58551 GCF_015228065.2 Penaeus monodon | reverse complement strand
ATTTTTTTTTACAGTATAAATTTTAAAATAATTCTCATAACAGTAATAATTACAGTAATAAGGTTTTAAATTAAAAATATTAAAAATAATTTAAAAAACTTTAAATTTGTTATTTTTATTGTTATTTACAAATTTTTGTAGTTTTTTTAGATTGAAAAATATATTTTTCTGCAATAATAATAAAATAATGATATAATATAAAAAATGAGATAATAATTGTATATTTATTATAATGATAATGAAAATGATGATGATACGAAATAATGATGATAATGATGAAAAAATGATGATATAACGAAATTGTGTCCAAAATTTAATAAAAGGGGGTAAAAAAAAAAAAATCCCAAAGTCGAAAAAGGGAAAAATCTAGCAAAATATACCTTTTAAGTAAACCCAAATGGCTTTTTTTTCCTCTTTTGTGATTCTGGAAATTAATGGGGTAATAAAAAATTACGAGAATTCTATTAATCGACAAAATGAAAAAATTGAGAATAAAAAAAATTTAGATAACATTTGTGATTATTAATATTATTAATTATCATTATTTTATCTTTATTATCATTATTATTATTATTATTATTATTTTATTATCACAATCTCATCACATCATCATCATTATTTTATTTTATTATTATCATTACTATTATTCATTATATTTTAATTATTATATTATTGCCAAAAAAAAAATTTTAACTGTAAAAAAAAACAAAATAAAATAAAAAATCCATTAAAAATACACTATTTTTAAAATTTGTTATTGATATTTTTTTTATTTTTATCTTATTATTATTTTTATGGCAGTATAATTGAAAAAATAATTATTAAACAGTAATACTACAGTAAAAAACTATTTTAAAAATAATGAAAAAAAAAATAATTTTGAAAAAACTTTTATTATTGTAATTTATTGTTTACTTTTATTTTGTAGTTTTTTTTTAGTATGATGAAAAAATTTAACATATAATTGCAATTATTGAAATAAAAATATATATTTGCAGTAAATGAAAAAATTTAATAATGGATATGATGATGATAACGTAATAAGTGATAACCCTGACAAAAATGATGATAATAACGGAATTGGTCCATTATAAAAAAAAGAAAATTAGCCTTTGAGAGTGCCCCAAAAATACTTTTTTTTTCCATTCATTTTCTTTCTTTTCATTATGTTTATCATTATTATTGTTATTATTTATTTATTTTATTTTTATTTTATTATTTTTAACTATTTTTTCTTTATTATTTAATTTTTAGTATTATTGCCAAAAGTATATTTTATCTGAATAATAACAAAAATAAAAATTAGTTAATTTAAAAATTTTTGTTTAATTTGTTTTATTTATTATTGTTATTTTCTCATTATTTTTTTACTATAGTATAATTGAAAAAAAAATTTTATCATAACAGTAAAAATTCCAAAAAATGATTTATTAAAAAATGATATTTAAGGGGGTAGCCCCAAAAATGACTTTTTTTTTCCATTCATTCGATGATTCTTGCAATTTTTAGAGAAATAATGATAAGAATTACCAGAATTCGTTTAATCATGAGAAAAAAGATGAAAAAAGTGAGAAAAAAAGAATTTGCATAACTTTTGATGATTTTTAATATTTTTTAATATTATATTATTATCTCATTATTATCTTTATTATTATTTTATTATTTTATTATTCATTATTATTTTATTACTTTAATTATTAGATTTTTGGGCCAAAACTATTTTAAAAACGTAATTCCATAATAATAATTAAGTAAAATTAAAATAAAATGTTGTTATAATTTTTTTATTAATATTATTATTTTATTTTACCATTTTTATTTTTTACTGGCAGTAAAATTGTAAAAATAATTTCAAACAGTAATAACTAATAAAAACGATTTTAAATTAAAAAATGATATAAATAATTATTTAAAAAAACTTTATTATTTTTAATATTATTGTTATTACTATTTTTGTTGTTTTGTTTTTAAAAAATTTAAAAAAATATACTTTTAAAATTTGCATAATTCAAAATAATGAAATATTTGCAGTAATGATGAAATATACAAAAATGATGTAATGTATGATAATGATGATAATGTGATGATAACGATAAAAATTGAAATCATGGCAAATTGATAATAACAGGAATTGTGCCCATATATAAAAAAAAAAAAAAATCGTCTTTTCAGAGTAGACCCCCAAAAACTTTTTCCTTCATTTCATGATTCTGGAATTATTTGGGTAAAAATTAAAAATTACCAGAATTCTATTAATCAGACATAATGATGATAAAGTGAAAAAAAGAGAATTTAAAACATTTGATGTTTAAAATTTTACATTATCATTATTTTACATTTTTTCATTTTTAAATTTTTATTTTTTCACATCATCATCACATCATCATCAATCATCTATCATCATCATCATCACATCACTTTCCTCATCATTTTTATTATTTTATTTTTTCATTATTACTTTAATTATTATTTATTCCCAAAAAAATATATTAAACTGAAATAATAAAAATTTAAAAATTTAAATAAGTAAATTTAATAATACTAATTTTTATAATTTTTTTTAATATTATTATTTTTTATTACATTATTTTTTATTTTTACTGGCAGTATAATTTGAAAAAAATAATTATTATAAACAGAAATAACTACAGTAATAACGATTTTTTAAAAAAAATTATATAAAAATTTTGAAAAAAACTTTTTTTTTGTTAATTTTTTTTTTTACTTTTTTATTTAGTTTTTTTTTATTATAGATGAAAAAATATACATTATAATTGCAATTATTGAAATAAAATGAAAATATTTGCAGAAATAATGATATATTACAAAAAATGATGATAATGTATGATAAGTGTAATGAATGAAAACGTAATAATATAAAATCATGACAAAAATGATGTAATAACGGGAATTGTGTCCTATATAAAAAAAAAGAAAATACCTTTTGAGAGTAACTCCAAAATAACGTTTTTCCTTTGATTTTCTTTCATTTCTTTATGATTATCAATATTATCGTTATTTTTATTATTATTATTTTTTTATTATTATTTTATAACTATTATTTTATTATTTTTTAATTATTAGTATTATTGCCAAAAAAGTTATTTTTCTGTAAAAAAAACAAAATAATAAAATAAGTATAATTAAAATAATTTATTGTTATAATATTGTTTTTAATGTTATTTTTGTTATTATTATCATTATTTTATTTTTACTGGTAGTATAATTGTAAAAAAAAAATTATTATAACAGTTAATTTCCCGTAAAAAATGATTTAAATTAAAAATGATATAAATTTTTATTATTTTAACGATAAAAATGATGATACATGATAAAAATGATATAATCATGTAATAATGATGATAATCGGGAAAAAATAGTGCCCAAATTGAAATAAAAAAGGTAAAAGAAATAAAATCCCAAAAGACAAAAAAAGGGCAAAATCTAGCGAAATATACCTTTTGAGATAGACTCCAAAATACTTTTTTTCCCATTTCATTCGATGATTCTTGCAATTATTAAATTAATAAAGAATTCCAAATTCGATTAATCATGAGAATAATATGAAAAAAGTGAAAAAAATACGTAAAAATGATGAAAATGATGATAATATGTGATAAAAACAGGATTTTTGTCCATATATAAAAAAAGGGTAAAAAAAAAAACCCCAAAAGTCGAAAAAGGCGGAAAATCTACGAAATATACCTTTTGAGAGTAGACTCCAAAAGGGCTTTTTTTTCCATTCATTTGATGATCTGGCAATTATAGGGAAATATGATAAAAATACCATAATTCTATTACTGACAATAATGTGAAAAAAATGAGAATAAAGAGAATTTAGAAACTTTTGATGATTTTTAAATATTATTCTTTTAAACATTATTATTATCATTTTATCATTATTATCATTAATTATTTTATTATTATCATCATCTCATCATCATCTCATCATCTCATCATCATATATCATCTTCATCATCCATCATCATTATTATTTTTATTATTTTGTTATAAATTTTTTTTCATTATTACTTTAATTATTATTTATTGAAAAATATATTAAAACTGTAATAATAACAATAAAATAATAATAAGTACAATTAAAATATACTATTGTTTAAAGGTTTTTTAAAATTTTATTATTGTTATTATTATCATTACTATTATTTTACGGGCAGTGTAATTGTAAAAAAAATTTATTATAACAAATAACTACAGAAACGTATTAATTAAATAAATGATAAAAATAATTTTGAAAAAACCGTTATTTTTGTTAAATTATTGTTTTCTATTTTTTTTGTAGTTGTTTTTAGTATGTGTAAAAATTACTTTAAATTCCTTTTGCAATATAATGATAATATTTGCATAATGATGATAAATTACTTGTGTTGTGTGATTCTTTGTGAAAAATGAGTGTAACGATAAAAATGTGTATCTGACAAAAATTTTGATAAAAAAAACAGGAAAATTTAAAATTTAAAAAAAAAGAAATATCCTTTTGGAGTAACTCCAAACACTTTTTTTTCCATTCATTTTTCATTATTTCATTAGATTATCATATTTCGTTTTTAAATTATTATTATTATTAATTAAACTACTTTTTATTATTACTTTAATTATTAGTATTTTTCCCAAAAAGATATTTTATCGTAATAAAACAATAATAAAAAAATAATAAAAATTAAAATAATTTAATTGTTAAAATATTTTTATTGAATTATTATTGTTATTTTATTATTATTTTATTATTTTACTGGTAGTAAAATTGTAAAAAAAATATTAAACGAAATAATTCCAGTAATAATATGTTTTTTAAAAAAAATGATACAAAAAATTTTTAAATGATGATCGAAATAATATGATATACTGATAAAAATGATGATAATCTTAATAATGATGATAATATCAAATATGTCCTTTGAAATAAAAAAGGAAAAAGAAATAAATCCCAAAAGACAAAAAAACGGAAAAATCTAGCAAAAATTAGCCTTTTGAGAGTAGACCCCCAATGACGTTTTTTCCATTTTTTCGATGATTCTTGCAATTATTAGAGTAATAATGATAAGAATTACCAAAATTCGATTAATCATGAGAATAATGATGATAAAAGTGAGAAAAAAAAGAATTTGCAAAACTTTTGTGATTATTAATATATTTACTATTATATTATTATATCATTTTATCATTATTATTATTTTATTATTATTATTTTTATTATTATTATAATTAATATTTTTAAATTTTAAATTTTCAGTTTATTGCCAAAAAAAATATTTATAACTGTAATAATAACAAAATAATATAATAAGTAAAATTATAATAATAAAGTTGTTATAATATTTTTTTAATATTTTTATTGTTATTATTATCTTATTATTATTTTACGGCAGTATAATTTTAAAAAAAAATTTCTAACATAAAAACTCAGTAAAACGATATTTTAATCAAAAAAATGATTAAATAATTTTTGAAAAACGTTTATTTTAATATTCTGATTTCTATTATTTTGAGTTGTTTTTTTGAAAGTGTAAAAATATACATTATAAATTGCATAATTGCAATAATAATGATAAAATTTTCAGTAAGATTTATAATAATTACAATAATGATAAATGATATATAAAAAATGATAATGATGAGATAACGATAATAATGATATAATCAGGACAATAATGATGAAATAACAGGAATTGTGTCCATATATAAAAAAAGAAAAATCGCCTTTTTAGAGTAACTCCAAAATAAGTTTTTTCCATTTTATTTTATGATTCTGGCAATATTTTGGGAAAAATGGTAATAATTAAAGAATTTTAATCATGCAAAATGATGATTTTAAAATTTAGAATAAAAAGAAATTTTGGGAAAAATTTTATGATTATTAAATTATTATATTATCATTATTATTTTTCATTATTATCATTTTATTATTATTATAAAATCATCTCACTCATCACATCCTATTTTCTCTCACATCTCATATCATTTATTCATCATCATCATACATTTTATTTCTTATTACTTTAATTTAGTAATTTTTCCAAAAAAAAATATTTAACGTAATAATAACTATAATAATGATAATAAGTACAATTATAATAATACTAATGTTATAATATTGTTATTAATATTATTATTGTTATTATTATCCTATTATTTTTTACTGGCAGTATAATTGTAAAAATAATTATTATAACAGTAATAACTACAGTAATAACGATATTAATTAAAATAATGATATAAATAATTATTGAAAAAACGTTATTATTGTTAATATTATTGTTATTACTATTATTATTGTAGTTGTTTTTAGTATAGATGTAAAAATATACATTATAATTGCAATTATTGCAATAATAATGATATTGCAGTAATGATGATAATAATTACAATAATGATGATTAATGATGATGATAATGATGATAATGATGATAATGATGATGATAACGATAATAATGATGATAATCATGACAATAATGATGATAATAACAGGAATTGTGTCCATATATAATAAAAAAGAAATATAGCCTTTTGAGAGTAGACTCCAAAATAATGTTTTTTCCATTCATTTTCATTCATTATCATTATGATTATCATTATTATCGTTACTATTATTATTATTATTATTATTATTATTATTATTATAACTATTATTATTATTATTACTTTAATTATTAGTATTATTGCCAAAAAGTATAATTTATCTGTAATAATAACAATAATAATAATAATAAGTATAATTATAATAATATTAATTGTTATAATATTGTTATTAATGTTATTATTGTTATTATTATCATTATTATTATTTTTACTGGTAGTATAATTGTAAAAATAATTATTATAACAGTAATAATTCCAGTAATAATGATGTTAATTAAAACAATGATATAAATAATTATTAATGATGATAACGATAATAATGATGATATACATGATAATAATGATGATAATCATGATAATAATGATGATAATATCAGGAAAAGTGTCCATATGTAATCAAAAAGGTAAAAGAAATAAAATCCCAAAAGACGAAAAAACGGCAAAATCTAGCGAAATATAGCCTTTTGAGAGTAGACTCCAAAATGACGTTTTTTCCATTCATTCGATGATTCTTGCAATTATTAGAGTAATAATGATAAGAATTACCAGAATTCGATTAATCATGAGAATAATGATGATAAAAGTGAGAAAAATAAGAATTTGCATAACTTTTGATTATTAATATATTTACTATTATCATTATTATCATCATTATTATCATCATTATTATTATTATTATTATTATTATTATTATTATTATAATTTAATTATTAGTATTATTGCCAAAAACTATATTATAACTGTAATAATAAAAATAATAATAATAATAAGTACAATTATAATAATAATGATTGTTATAATATTGTTATTAACATTATTATTGTTATTATTATCATTATTATTATTTTCACTGGCAGTATAATTGTAAAATAATTATCATACCAGTAATAACTACAGTAATAACGATATTAATTAAAATAATGATATAAATAATTATTGAAAAAACGTTATTATTGTTAATATTATTGTTATTACTATTATTATTGTAGTTGTTTTTAGTATAGATGTAAAAATATACATTATAATTGCAATTATTGCAATAATAATGATATTGCAGTAATATGATAATAATTACAATAATGATGATAATGATGATGATAATGATGATAATGATGATGATAACGATAATAATGATGATAATCATGACAATAATGATGATAATAACAGGAATTGTGTCCATATATAATAAAAAAGAAATATAGCCTTTTGAGAGTAGACTCCAAAATAACGTTTTTTCCATTCATTTTCATTCATTATCATTATGATTATCATTATTATCGTTACTATTATTATTATTATTATTATTATTATAATTATTATTATTATAACTATTATTATTATTATTATTACTTTAATTATTAGTATTATTGCCAAAAAGTATATTTTATCTGTAATAATAACAATAATAATAATAATAAGTATAATTATAATAATATTAATTGTTATAATATTGTTATTAATGTTATTATTGTTATTATTATCATTATTATTATTTTTACTGGTAGTATAATTGTAAAAATAATTATTATAACAGTAATAATTCCAGTAATAATGATGTTAATTAAAACAATGATATAAATAATTATTAATGATGATAACGATAATAATGATGATATACATGATAATAATGATGATAATCATGATAATAAGGATGATAATATCAGGAAAAGTGTCCATATGTAATCAAAAAGGTAAAAGAAATAAAATCCCAAAAGACGAAAAAACGGCAAAATCTAGCGAAATATAGCCTTTTGAGAGTAGACTCCAAAATGACGTTTTTTCCATTCATTCGATGATTCTTGCAATTATTAGAGAAATAATGATAAGAATTACCAGAATTCGATTAATCATGAGAATAATGATGATAAAAGTGAGAAAAATAAGAATTTGCATAACTTTTGATTATTAATATATTTACTATTATCATTATTATCATCATTATTATTATTATTATTATTATTATTTTTATTTTATTATTATTATTACTTTAATTATTAGTATTATTGCCAAAAACTATATTATAACTGTAATAATAACAATAATAATAATAATAAGTACAATTATAATTGTTATAATATTGTTATTAATATTATTATTGTTATTATTATCATTATTATTATTTTCACTGGCAGTATAATTGTAAAAATAATTATCATAACAGTAATAACTACAGTAATAACGATATTAATTAAAATAATGATATAAATAATTATTGTAAAAACGTTATTATTGTTAATATTATTGTTATTACTCTTATTATTGTAGCTGTTTTTAGAATAGATGTAAAAATAAACCTTATAATTGCAATAATTGCAATAATAATGATAATATTTGCAGTAATGATGATAATAATTACAATAATGATGATAATGATGATGATAATGATGATAATAATGATGATAACGATAATAATGATGATAATCATGACAATAATGATGATAATAACAGGAATTGTGTCCATATATAATTAAAAAGAAATATCGCCTTTTGAGAGTAGACTCCAAAATAACGTTTTTCCATTCATTTCATGATTCTTGCAATTATTTGGGTAATAATGATAATAATTACCAGAATTCTATTAATCATGACAATATAAATGATAAAAGTGAGAATGAAAAGAATTTGGATAACTTTTTATGATTATTATTATTACTACTATTACATATTATTATATTTTTCGTTATTATTTAATTAGTAATTAATTTTTAAATTTTTATTATTAATACATATTATTATTTTTGTTATTATTTTTATTTTATTTTATTATTATTATAACTATTATTATCATTTTACTTAATTATTAGTATTTTTGCCAAAAAGTATATTTAGCGTAATAATAACAAAAAAATAAAAAAAAGTATAATTATAAAATACTAATTGTTTTAAAGTTATTTAAATTATTATTTTTATTTCATCTTTTTTATTTTTTCTGGTAGTATAATTGAAAAAAAATTATTAAACAGTAATAATTCCAGTAATAAATGATGTTAATTAAAAAAAGATATAAAAAATTATTAAGAAACATTATTATTTTTATTAAATTATTATTTTTAGTGTTATTAGTCTAGATGGAAAATATTTTAAATCAATAATTCCCTAATAATGATAATACTTGCAGTAATGATGATAATAATTACAATAATGATGATAATGATGATTATTATGATGATAATGATGATATTGATGATGATAACGATAATAATGATGATATACATGATAATAATGATGATAATCGTTATAATAATGATGATAATATCAGGAATTGTGTCCATATGTAATCAAAAAGGTAAAAGAAATAAAATCCCAAAAGACGAAAAAACGGTAAAATCTAGCGAAATATAGCCTTCTGGGAGTAGGCTCCAAAATGACGTTTTTTCCATTCATTCGATGATTCTTCCAATTATTAGAGTAAAAATGATAATAATTACCAGAATTCGATTAATCATGAGAATAATGATGATAAAAGTTAGAAAAATAAGAATTTGCATAACATTTGATGATTATTAATATATTTACTATTATTATTATTATTATTATTATTATTGTCATTATTATTATTATTATTATTATTATTATGATTATTATTATTATTATTATTATTATTATTATTATTATTATTATTATTATTATTATCATTATTATTATTATTATTATTGCTTTAATTATTAGTATTATTGCCAATTGCCATTATAACTATAATAATAACAATGATAATAATAATAAGTATAATTATGATAATACTAATTGTTACAATATTGTCATTAATTAATATATTATTCTAATTATTATTATTGTTATTATTTATACTGATAGTATAATTGTAAAAATAATTATTATAACAGTAATAATTAAAGTAATAACGATATCAAATAAAATAATGATGTAAATAATTATGATAAAAACGTTATTAATGTTATTATTATTGTTTTTACTATTATTATTGTAGTTATTATTAGGATAGATGTAAAAATATCAATTATAACTGCAATAATTGTTATAATAATGATAATAATTGCAGTAATCATGATAATAATTGCAGTAATGATGATAATGATGATGATAATGATGATAATGATGATGACAACGATGATAATTATGATAATCATAATAACAATAATGATAACAGGAATTGTGTCCATGTATAATAAAAAAAAAGGTAAAAGAAAAAAATCCCAAAAGGAATTGTGTCCATATATAATAAAAAAGAAATATCGCCTTTTGAGAGTAGACTCCAAAATAACGTTTTTCCATTAATTTCATGATTCTGGCAATTATTTTGGTAATAATGATAATAATTATCAGAATTCTATTAATCATGACAATAATGATAATAAAAGTGAGAATAAAGAGAATTTGGATAACATTTGATGATTATTAATATTATTACTATTATCATTATTATTATCATTATTATCATTATTATTGTTATTATTATTATTATTATTATCATAGTTATTATTATTATTATTATTACTATTATTATTATTATTTTATTATTATTATTATTATTATTATTATTATTATTATTATTATTATTATTATTATTATTACTTTAATTATTAGTATTATTGCCAAAAACATATATTATTCCTGTAATAATAACAATAATAATAATAATAAGTATAATTATAATAATACTAATTGTTATAATATTTTTATTAATATTATTATTATTATTATCATTATTTTTTTTTATGGTAGTATAATTGTAAAAATAATTATTATAATAGCAATAATTACAGTAATAACGATATTAATTAAGATAATGATATAACTAATTATTATAAAAACGTTATTATTATTATTATTATTATTATTATTATTATTATTATTATTATTTTTATTATTATTATTATTATTATTATTATTATTATTATTATTATTATTATCTATATTATTATTATAATTGCTTTAATTATTAGTATTACTGCCAAAAAATATATTATAACTGTAATAATAACAATAAAAATAATAATAAGTATAATTATAATAATATACTAAATCTTATAATATTGTTATTAATATTATTATTGTTATTGTTATCATTATTATTATTTTCAAGGGTAGTATAATTTAAAAATATTTATTATAACAGTAATAATTACAGTAATAACGATATTAATTAAAATATTTATATAAATGATTATTATAAAAACTTTATTATTGTTATTATTATTGTTATTAATATTATTATTTTAGATGTTATGAGTATAGATGTAGAAATATATATTATAACTGCAATAATTGCAATAATAATGATAATAATTGCAGTAATGATGATTATAATTGCAATAATGATGATTATAATGATGATAATGATGATAATGATGATAACGATAATAATGATGATAATCATAATAATAATGATGATAATAACAGGAATTGTGTCTATGTATACAATAAAAAAGGTAAAGAAAAAAATGAACAAAAGTCGAAAAAGCAGCGAAAACAAAAAAAAGCCCCGGAATATAGCCTTTTCCAGATAGACCACTCCAAAATGGTGTTTTTTTTCTATTCATTTGATGATTATGGCAATTATTAGTTAATACTGAAAATAATTACCAATTCTATAATGATTATAAATGTGAAGAATCAGGAATTTGGATAACAATTTGATGATTATTTTATTATTACTATTATCATTATTTTATTATTAATATCATTATAATTATTTATTATTATTATTATTATTAGTTATTATTTTATTATTATTATTATTATTATTATTACTTTAATTACTAATTATTGCCTAAAGATATATTAAACTTTAATAATAGCCATAATAATAAAAAGTATAATTATAATAATACTAATTGTTATAATATTTTTGTGATATTATTACTGTTATTATTATCATTATGATTATTTTTTTACTGTTAGTATATTGTAAAATAATCATTATAAAATAATAATTACAGTAATAACGATATTAATTCAGATAATGATAAATAATTTTAGAAAACGTGATTTATTGGTATTTATTTTTTATTACTATTATTATTTAGTTGTTATTAGTATATATGTAAAAATATATATTAATAACTGCAATAATTGCAATAATATTGATAATAATTGCAGTAATGAATGAAATAATTGCAAATAAGGATGATAATGATTGGTGATAATAAGATAATGATGGATCATGATGGGGAAATGTTAACGATAATAATGATGACAATCATGATAATAATGAGGATAACAGGAATTGTGTCCTTATAAAAAAAGGAAAAGAAAAAAAATCCCAGACGAAAAACTGCTAAAATCTAGCGCAATAATAGCCATTTTGGAGTGCAGACTCAAATGACGTTTTTTTTCTATTCATTTGGATGATTCTGGTAATTATTAGGGTAATAATGATAATAATTAACAGCCATTTTATTAATCATGACAATAATATGATAAAAGTGAGAATGAAGAGAATTTGGATAACATTTGATGATTATTAATATTATTAATATTTCTCATTATTATTATCTTAATTATCATTATTATTATTAATTATTATTTTATTATTATTATCATTATTTATTCTTATTATTATTATTCTTATTATTATTATTATTATTTTATTATTATTACTTTAATTATTAGTATTATTGGCAAAAGTATATTATACCTGTAATAATCAAAATAATAAATAATCATAATTATAATTATAATAATACTAATTGTTATATATTTTATTAAAATATTATTGTTATTATTATCATTATTATTATTTTTACAGGTATATATTTGTAAAAAATAATTCTTATACAGTAATAATCACATTAATAACCGTATTAACTAAAATATGATATAAATAAGTATAATAAAAACGTTTTATTGTTATTATTTTTATTACTATTACTATTGTAGTTGTTCTTAACTGTAGATGTAAAAATATATATTTATAACTGCAATCTTGCAATAATACTAATAATAATTGCAGTAATGATGATGTATTCCAATAATGATGATACTTTGATGATAATGATGATAATGATGATGATAAAGATAATAATGATATGAATCATGTCTTAAAAGGCGCAAATCTAGTGACATATATCCTTTGGGAGTATACTCCAAATAAACGTATTTTTCCATTGCACTGATGATTCTGGCAATTATTAATGATAATATTACGCAAATGCTATTATAATGACATTAATGATATAAAGTGAGAATAAATAGAATCTGGATAACATTTGATTATTATTATATTATTACCATTATCATTATTATATCAATTAGTATCATTATGATTATTATTACTATTATTATTATTATATTATTATTATTATTATTATTATTATTATTATTATTAATATATTACTTTAATATTATATTATTGCCAAAAATATATTATAAACTGTATATAACAATATAAATAATAATAATAAAATTATAATAATACTTTATTGTTATAATATTGTTATTAATATTATTATTGTTATATTATCATTATTATTTTTTTTAAACTGGTGTACTAATTGTAAAAAAGCAATTATCATAAAAACAGTAAAATTACAGTAATAATGATTATAATTAAAATTGAAATATAGCCTCTGAGAGTCTCCAAAAGGACGTTTGTTTTTCCCTTCATTTTGATATTCGGCAATTATAAGGGTAATAATGATAATGACTACCAGAAATTATCATGACATAATGATGATAAAGTGAGAATGAAAAGAATTTGGGATAACATTGGATGAGTATTTTTACTAATTATCATTATTAATACATTATTATATTATCATTAATTATTATTATTATATATTATTACTATCATTATCATCATCATCATTAATTATTATTGTCATTATTATTATTTATTATTTTATTATTATTATTATCATTACTTTAATTAGTAGTATTATTTCCAAAAAATATATTATAACTGTAATAAAAATCATAATAATAATAAGTATAATTATAATAATCTATTCGGTATAATATTGTTATTAATATTATATTGGTTATTGTTTATCATTATATTATTTTTACTGGTATATAATTGTAAAAATAATTATTAGAACTAATAATTCACTAATAACGATATTATTAATTAAATAATTATAAATAATTATTATAAAAAAAACGTTATTTATTGTTATTATTATTGTTATTACTATTATTATTTTAGTTATTATTAGAATAGATGTAAAAATAACTTATACTACTATAATTGCATAATAATAATACTTGCAGTAATGTATGATAATAATTGCATAATGTTAATTAATAATGATAGAATGATGATAATGATAATGATAACGATTAATAATGAGATAATCATGATAATATGATGAATAATAACAGAAATTTGTGTCCATATATGATAAAAAAGGTAAAGTAAAAAAATAAAAAATCGATAAAGCGGCAAATCTAGCGTAATATAAAAAAGGCCCCCCCCCACCCCCTTTTGAGAGTAGACCCAAAATGACGTTTCATTTGTATTTCTGCAATTATTTGGGTAATAATGATAATCCTTTTACCAGCATTTCTATTAATCAATAGATAATAATGATGATCAAAATTGAGAATAAAGAGGTTTCGATGCATTGAATGATTATTAATATTATTAGTTTTTTTTTTTTTTTACTATTATCATTATTATTGCCGTTATCATTATTATCAATATAGTTATTATTTTTATCATTATCATTATTATTATTATCAATATGACTTTACTTTCTTAGTATTATGACCAAAAACTATATTATAACTGTAATAATCACATACTAATAATAATAATTATAATTATAAATAATACTAATTGTTATAATATTGTTATTAAGATTATTATTGCTATTATTATCATTATTATTATTCTTACTGTAGTATAATTTGTAAAATAATTATTATACAGTAATAATTAAAGGTAATACGATATTAATTAGAAGAATGGTATAGATAACTATTATAAAACGTTTATTATTGTTATTATTAATTGTTATTAGAATTATTATTTGTAGTTGTTATTCCTTTAGAATTTAAAAATATATATATTATAACTCCATAATGCAATAATTAATGATAATAATTGCAGTAATGATGAGTTAATAATTGCATAATGATATAATGATGATATATGATGATAGGATGAATAGATACGATAATAATTATGATAACCAATGAGAATAATATTATAATACCATGAATTGGTGTCCATATAATACTCAAAAAAAGGTAAGAAGAAAAAAAATCACAAAAGGTCGAACAAAGCAGCAAAATCTTCTAAATATAGCCTTTTGACAGAAGACTCCAATGACGTTTTTTTCCATTCATTCATGAATCATGGCAATTATTAGGGTATAATGATAATAATTGGTACCAAGAATTCTATTATCATAGACAATAATGATGATACAATGAGATAAAGAGAATTTGGATAACATTTGATGATTATTAATATTATTACAATTATCATTATTTTTATCATTATTCTCAATATTATTTTTTTTATTATTATATTCTTATTATTATTTTATTATTTATTATTATTATTATCATTACTTAATTATTAGTAATTGCCAAAACTATTTATAAACTCCTAATATAACAATAATATAATATTTTACAATTATAATAATACGAATTTTTTTAATTATATGTTATTAATAATATAATTGTATTATTATCCGTATTATCATTTTACTGTAGTAAAATTTGAAAATAAATTATTATAAAAGACAGTAATAATTACAGTAAGAACGATATTAATTAAAATAATATATATATAATCATTGTAAAAACATTATTATTTGTTATTATTACTGTTATTATTATCATTATTGTAATTGTTATTAGTATATGATCTATAAATTATATTGTAACTGCAATAATTGCAATAATAATGTCATAATATTGCAGTACATCATGCTTAATAATTGCAATAATGATGATAAATGATGATATAATGATATAATTATGATTATAACGATATAATAATGATTGATAACCTGATAATAATGATGATAATAACAGTAATTGTGTCGATATATAATAAAAAAGTAAAAGAAAAAAAATCGAAATGTCGAAAAGCGGCCAAAATAAACTCGCAGAAATATAGCCTTGAGAGTAGACTCCAAAATGAAATTTTTTTCAATTCATTAGAGGATTCTGGCAATTATTAGGATTATATAATAATAATACCCGAATTCTAATAATCATGACATAAAGTTGGATAAAAGGAGATAAAGAGAATTTGTATAACATTTGATGATTATTAATATTATAACTATTATCATTATTATTATCATTATTATCTTATTATTATTTTATTATTAATATTATTATTATTATTATTATTAATATTATTATCTATTATTATTACTTTAATTATTAGTATATGCCACCAAAATATTATTATAACTGTAATAATAAACAATAATAATATAAGAAGTATAATAATAATAATACTAATTGTTATAATATTGTTCTTAATATTATTTTTTTTATTATATCTTGTTTATTTTATTTTTTACTGGTTATATTGTAAAAATATTATTATAACAGTAATGAATTACAGGAATAACGATATTAATTAAAAATAATGAATAATATTATTATACAAAACGTTTTATTCTTTTATTATTATTATTACTATTTTATTGTAGTTGTTATTAGATATAGATGTAGAAATATATATCATCAACTGCAATGCTTGCAATCATAATGATAATAATTGCATTACTGATGCTAATAATTGTCAATAATGATGATAATGAAGATGATAATGATGATAATGATGATGAAATATAATAATGATGAAATCATGGATAATAATGATGGATAATGAGAGGAATTGTGTCCATATGTAAATAACAGGTAAAAGAAAAGAGTCGAAAAGGGGAAAAATCTAGTGAAATATGGGATTTTTTGAGAGTAGACCCCAAAAAATAAACGTTTTTTCCATTCTTTTGATATTTTTGAAATTATTAAGGTAATAATGATAATAAAACCAAAATTCTATAAACATATAATAATGATAAAATTGAGAATAAAAAAAATTTTTAAAAACCTTTTTTAAAAAACTATTACCATTTAAAAAATCTTATTTCATTATCATTATTTTTTTTATTTTATTCTTTATTATTATTATTATTATCATTTAATTTTTATTATATTCCCAAAAAAATATTTTTAAAACTGTAAAATAAAAATGAAAATATAAAAATTTTAATAAATAATAAAATTGTTATAAATTGTTT
This sequence comes from Penaeus monodon, assembly GCF_015228065.2. NCBI lineage: Eukaryota > Metazoa > Arthropoda > Malacostraca > Decapoda > Penaeidae > Penaeus > Penaeus monodon. The sequence goes on along the minus strand of NW_023661650.1, from coordinate 40,756 downwards.
TTAAATTTTATTTTTTTATTATTATATTTATTTTTTTGTGGAGTATAATTGTAAAAATAATTATTATAACAGTAAAAACAGTAATAACGTATTAATTAATAAAATGATTAAATAATTTTATAAAAAACGTTTTATTGTTAATTTTTGTTTACGATGATTATGTGTGTTATTAGTATAGTTATAAAATAAATATATATAAATGTAATAATTCCCAGAATTCTTTAACATGACAATAATGTGAAAAAAAATGAGTTTAAAAGAGTATTTGGAAAACATTTTATGTTTATTAATATTATTATTTTTTCCGTTTTATTATATTTTTATTATCATTATTATTATCATTATTATTATTTTTATTTTTAAATTATTATTATTTTATTATTAATATTTTAGATCATTACTTAAATTATTAGTATTTTTTCCCAAAAAAAATTTTTTAACTGAATAATAACAATAAAATAACAGAATATAATGAAAAATACTAATTTTTTAAATTTTGTTATCAATATTTTTTTGTTATTTTTATCATTATTATTTTTTTTTGCGGGTATTAATTGAAAAAAAAATTATCATAACATAAAAATACAGTAATAACGTTTATAGAAATAATGATATAAATAATTATTATAAAAACGTTATTATTATTATTATTTTTGTTTTTAATATTTTTATTGTAAAAATAATATTATACTGCTAAAATTTTAAAATAAAAAATAAATATTGCAATAATAATGTAAAAATTTTAAATAATGATGATAATGATGATGATAATGATGATAATGATGATGTAACGAAAATAATGATAAAATCAGGAAAATAAAAATGATAACAGGAATTTGTGTCCAATATATAAAAAAGGTAAAAGAAAAAAAATCCCAAAACGAAGAAGCGGCAAAATTTAGAAAGATATACCCTTTTTGAGAGTATAATCCAAAAATTTTTTTTTACTAATTTGTAATTCTGGCAATTATTAGGGAAATAAGGTAATATTTTCCCCGAATTCTATTGTTATCAATAAGATGAAAAAAGTGGAATAAATAAAATTTTGGAAAAATTTTAATGTTTTATTAATTTTATTACAAAATTCAATTTTTATCATTATTATTTTTTTTTTTTATTATAATTATATTTTTATTATTATTATTAAAATTATTTATTATATTATTATTTTTTATTCTTATTTTATTATTTTTTTTATTATTATTCTTTTATTCTTATTTTTAAATTTTAAAATTTTTATATTTTTGCCAAAAAATATATCATAATGTAATAATGACAATAATAATAAAAATGTGTAAATAATAATAATAATAATTGTTGTAATATTGTTATTAATATTAAAAATTGTTTTTTATTATTATTTTAAATGGTAATAATTGTAAAAATAATTTTAAAACGAATACAAATTTTAAATTAAAAAATGTTAAAATTTTTATAAAAACGTTTTTATTGTTATTATTTTTAAATTACACTATTTTTTGTAGTTTTTTTATATAGTTGAAAAATGTATTTATTACGCAAAAATGAAATAAAGGAAATAATTGCAATAATGTGTAAAAATGAGATAATGAGGATAATCATGATGATAATGATGATATTGAAAGAAAACGATAAAAATGATGATAACATTTAAAAAGATGATAATAACAGGTTTTTGTACATATTAATAAAAAAAGGAAAAAGAAAATAACCCCAAAAGTCAAAAAAAAAGCGCAACATCTAGCAAAATTAGCCTTTTGAGAGTAAACTCCAAAGGGGACTTTTTTTTTTCCATTCATTTGAGATTCTGGTTTTTTAAGGGAAATAAGATAAAAAATTTACCATAATTTATTAATCAGAAAATAATGATTTTGAAAGTGAGAATAAAGAAATCTGGATAACATTTGATGATTATTAATATTTTATATTACCTTTATTTTTATCATTTTTATATTACATTATTAATATTTTATTAATTTTTTTTAAAATTTTATTATCATTATTATTATCAATTTTATTTATTTTATTATTTTTTATTAATTTATTATTATACTTTTTTTATTAATTATTCCCAAAAAATATATTTAACGAATAAAAAATAATAATAATAATAAGTATAATAATAATAAAATAATTGTTATAATATTATTATTATATTATTATTGTTATTATTATCATAATATTAATTTACTAGCAGTATAATTGTAAAAATTATATTATAATAGTAATAATTACAGTATTAACGATATTGATTAAAATAATCATATAAATAATTATTATAAAAACGTTTTATTTATTATTATTGTTATTACTATTATTATTGTTATTATTATTGTTATTACTATTATTATTGTTATTATTATTGTTATTACTATTATTAGTATAGTTATTATTAGTATAGTTGTAAAAATATATATTATAACTGCAATAATTGCAATGGTAATGATAATAATTGCAATAATGATGATAATAATTGCAATAAAAAATGAGATGTGATGATAATGATGATAAGATGAAAATGTGATGAAAAACGATAATAATGATGATAATCATGATAATAATAATGATAATAACAGGTGTGTTGTCCATATTTAAAAAAAAGGTAAAAGAAAAAAATCCCAAAAGTCGAAAAAGCGCAAAATCTAGTTTTGAGAGTAGATCAAAAATGACGTTTTTTTTTCATTAAATTTGATGATTCTAGCAATTATTAGGGTAATAATAAAAATTTACCAGAATTATTTTAATCATGATAAAAATGATGATAAAACTTAGAATAAAGAGAATTGGAAAACATTTGAAGTTATTAATATTATTACTATTCCAATATTATTATCATATTATTTTTTATTTATTTTATCACATCATATCATCACATCATCATCATCATCATCATCATTATCATTATCATTATTATCATCTTTATTATTATTATTATTATTACTTTAATTATTAGTATTATTGCCAAAAATATATTATACCTGTAATAATAACAATAATAATAATAATAAGTATAATTATAATAATACTAATTTTTATAATATTGTTATTAATATTATTATTTTATTGTTATTATTATTATTATTTTTACTGGTAGTATAATTGTAAAAATAATTATTATAACAGTAATAATTACAGTAATAACCGACTTTAATTAAAATAATGATATAAAAAATTTAAATTATAAAAATTATTATTTTTTTATTATTATTACTATTATCATTGTATTTGTTATTAGTATAGCTGTAAAAATATATATTATAACTGCAATAATTGCAATAATAAGGTTATTAATAATGATGATAATAATTGCAATAATGATGATAATGATGATGATAGTGATGATAATGATGATGATAACGATAATAATGATGATAATCATGATAATAATAATGATAATAATAGGAATTGTGTCCATATATAATAAAAGGGTAAAAGAAAAAAACCCCAAAAATTTGAAAAAAGCGGAAAAAATCTAGCGAAATATAGCCTTATGAGAGTAGACTCCAAATGGGTTTTTACATTCTTTGATGATTTTGGAAATTATGAGTGTAATAATGATAATAATTACCAGAATTCTATTAATCATGACAATATTGATGATAAAAGTGAGAATAAAAGGAATTTGGATAACATTTGATGATTGTTAATATTATTACTATTACCATTATTATTATCATTATTATTATGATTATTATTATTAATTATTATTATTATTATATTATTATTATATTATATTAATTATTAGTATATTGTGTCATATATAAATAAAAAAAGGTAAAAGAAAAAAAAAAACCCTAATCGAAAAAACGGCAAAATCTAGCTAATATTGCTTTTGAGAGTAGACTCTAAAATAACGTTTTTTCCATTCATTTGATGATTTTGGTAATTTAGGGTAATAATGATTTTAATTACCAGAATCATGATAATAATGATGATAAAGTGAGAATAAAGAGAATTTGGATAACATTTGATAATTATCATATTACTGTTACATTATTATTATCATTATCATTAATTATTATTAATGTTGTTATTTTTTATTATTATTATTATTATATTATTATTATTATATCATTATTATATTATTATTATTATTATTATTACTTTATTATTAGTATTATTGCCAAAAAATATATTGTAACTGTAATAATAAAATAATAATAATAATATGTATAATAATAATAATACTAATTGTATAATATTGTTATTAATAATATTATGTTATATTTTCATATTATTATTCTACTGTAGTATAATTGTAAAAATAATTATATAACAGTAATATTACAGTAATAACTATATTAATTAAAATAAGATATAGATAATTATTATAAAAAACGTTACATTGTTATTATTATTGTTATTACTATATATTGTAGTTGTTATTAGCATAGTTGTAAAAAATATAATTATAACTGCAATAATTGCAATAATAATGATAATAATATCAGTAATGATGAGATAATTGCAATAATGATTCAATGATGATGATAATGATGATATTTTGATAATGATGATGATAATGGATAATAATGATGATAATATGATAATAATAATGATAATAAGAGGAATGTGTCCATATATATTAAAAAGGTAAAAGAAAAAAAATCCCAAAAGTCGAAAAAACGGCAAAATCTAAGCGAAATATTGCCTTATGAGAGAAGACTCCAAAATGACGTTTTTTCAATTCATTTGATGATTTTGGTAATTATTAGGGTAATAATGATATTAATTACCAGAATTCTATTAAAAATGATAATAATGATGATAAAAGTGAGATATAGAGAATTGGATAACATTTGATGATTTAATATTATTACTTTACCATTATTATTATCATTATTATCATTATTTTATTATTAATATTATTATTATATTATTATTATATTATTATTATATTATTTACTTTAATATTGTATTATTGCCAAAAATATATTATAACTGTAATAATAAATAATAATAATAATAAGTATAATGATAAATAATAATAATTGTTATAACATTGTTATTAATAAATATTGTTATTATTTTCATATTATTATTCTTAATGGTAGTATAATTGTAAACAATAATTATATAACAGTAATAATTACAGTAATAACGATATTAATTAAATAATGATATAAATGATATTATAAAAAACGTTATTATTGTTATTATTTTGCTATTACTATTATTATTAGTTGTTATTATATAGTTGTAAAAATATATATTATAACTGCAATATTGTAATATAATGATATTAATATCAATAAGATGATAATAATACAATAATGATGATAATGATGATGATAATGAGGACATGATGATAATGATGATGATAACGATCATAATGAGGGAATTAGGATAATAATAATGATAAAACAGGAATTGTGTCCATATATATTAAAAAAGGTAAAAGAAAAAATATCCAAAAGTCGAAAAACTGCAAAATCTAGCGAAATATTGCTTATGAGACTAGACTCCAAAATAAGTTTTTTCCATTAATTGATGATTTTGGTAATATTAGTGTAATAATGTATTAATTACCAGAATTCTATTAATCATGATAATAATGATGATAAAAGTGAGAATAAAGAGATTTGGATAACATTTGATGATTTTTAATATTATTACTATACTATTATTTTATCATTATTATCATATTATTATTATTATATTGTTATCATTATTATTATATCATTATATATTATTATTATTATTATTATTATTATTATATTATTATCATTATTATTATTATATTATATTATTTATTATTAATTATTATTATTATTATTACTATATATATTTACTTTAATTATTAGTATATTGCCAAAAATATATTATACTGTAATATTAACAATAATAATAATAATAGTATAATAATAATAATATTAAATCTTATAATATGTATTAATAATATATGTTATTATTTTCATTATATATTTTACGGTAGTATAATTGTAAAAATAATTATATAACAGTAATAATTACAGAAATAGCGATATTAATTAAAATATGATATAATAATTATTATAAAAACGTATTATTGTTACTTTTATTGTTATTACTATTATTATTGTAGTTGTATTAGTATAGTTGTAAAAATATATATTACTATAATACAATAATTGCAATAATAATGATATTAATATCAATAATGATGATAATTATCACAATAATGATGATAATGATGATGATAATGATGATAATGATGATGATAACGATAATAATGAGGGAATAGGAAAATAATAAGATAATAACGGGGAATTGTTTTAAAATATAAAAAAAAAAAGGTAAAAGAAAAAATCCCAAAAAGTCGAAAAAGCGGCAAAATCTAGCGAAATATAGCCTTTTTGAGAGATTTAAAAATGATTTTTTTTCCTTTCTTTTGAATTTTTGGCAATTATTAGGTCACAATGAAATAATTTACAAAATTTTTTTAAACATGACAATAAGAAAAAAAGTAGAAAAAAGAGAATTTTGGATAACATTTGAGATTATTAATATTAATAATTACCTTATTATTATCTATTATCATATTATTTTATTATTATTTTTTATTAATTATTATTATTACTCTAATTATTAGTATTATTGCAAAAAATTTTTAAAAACTGTTTTAATGACAATAATAATAATGTAATAATAAGTAAAAAATAAAAAATAATTGTTATAATATTGTAATTAAAAATATTATTTTTATTTTTTCATTATTATTTTTACTGGAGTAAATTGAAAAAATTTATTATAACAGTAATAATTACGTAATAACGATTAAATTTAAAAAAATGATATAAATAATTATTATAAAATATTATATTGTTTTTATTATTGTCATTTCTTTTTATTATTGTGGGATTAGTATATTTAAAAAAATATATTCAAAAATGCAAAAATTGCAATAATAAGATAATAATGAAAAAATGATGAAAAATGATGCAATAATGATGAAAAGATATATAACGATAATAATGATGAAAATCATGATAATAATGTTGAAAAACGGGAATTTGTGTCCATATATAAAAAAAAAAAAAAAGTAAAAGAAAAAAAATCCAAAAGTCGAAAAAGCGGCAAAATCTTCGAAAATAGTTTTTTGAGAGAGACTCCAAATAGACTTTTTTTTCCTTTCTTTGATGATTCTGGAAATTATTAGGGTAATAATGATAATAATTCCCAAATCCTATTAATCATGACAATAATGATGAAAAAAGTGAGAATAAAAAGAATTTGGAAACATTTAAAAATTTTTAAAAAATTTTTATTTTTCCCATTTTATTATCTTTTTTTATTTTATTATATTATTATTATTTTATTATTTTATTATTATCATTATTATTTTTATTATTATTATTTTATTTTTATTACTTAATTTTTAGAATTTTCCCAAAAAATAATTTAACTGAAAAAAAAAAAAATAATAATATAAGTATAATAATAAAATACAATTGTTAAATATTGTTTTAAATATTATTACTGTTATTTTATTATTTTTATTATTTTTTACTGGTGTAAATTGAAAAAAAATTATTAACAGTAGTAATTACAGTAATAACGATATTAATTAAAATAATAATATAAATAATCATTATAAAAACGTTATTATTGTTATTATTATTGTATTACTATTATTATTTTAGTTTTTATTAGTATAGTTGTAAAAATATAATTATAACTGCAATAATTGCAATAATAATGATAATAATATCAGTAATGATGATGATAATTGCAATAATGATGATAATGATGATGATAATGATGATAATGATGATGATAACGATAATAATGATGATAATCATGATAATAATAATGATAATAACAGGAATTGTGTCCATATATAATTTTAAAAAATAAGTAAATGAAAAAAAATCCCAAAAGTCGAAAAAGCGGCAAAATCTAGTGAAATATAGCCTCATGAGAGTAGACTCCAAAATGACGTTTTTTCCATTCATTTGATGATTCTGGCAATTATTAGTGTAATAATGTTAATAATTACCAGAATTCTATTAATCATGACAATAATGATGATAAAAGTGAGAATAAAGAGAATTTGGATAACATTTATAATTATCAATATTATTACTAATACCATGATTATCATCATTATTATTATCATTATTATTATTATTATTATTATTATTATTATTACTTTAATTATTAGTATTATTGCCAAAAAATATATTATAACTGTAATAATAACAATAATAATAATAATAAGTATAATAATAAAATAATTAATTCTTATAATATTGTTATTAATAATAAGGAATTCTGTCCAAATATAATAAAAAAGGTAAAAGAAAAAATCTCAAAAGTCGAAAAAGCGGCAAAATCTAGCGAAATATAGCCGTTTGAGAGTAGACTTCAAAATGACGTTTTTTTCCATTCATTGATGATTCTGGCAATTATTAGGGTAATAATGATAATAATTACCAGAATTCTATTAATCATGACAATAATGATGATAAAGTGAGAATAAAGAAAATTTGATAACATTTGATGATTTTTATTATTACTATTACCAATATTTTTATTATCAGTATTATAATGATTTTTATTATTGTTATTACTTAGTTATCATTATTGTTATTATTATTATTATTATATTGTTATTATTACTATTACTTTAACTATTAGTATTATTGCCAAAAAATATATTATAACTGTAATAATAACAATAATAATAATAATAAGTATAATAATAATAACAATTGTTATAATATTGTTATTAATATTATTATTGTTATTATCATCATT
>NW_023661650.1:23193-31938 GCF_015228065.2 Penaeus monodon | reverse complement strand
ATTGTCAGGTTAATAGAATTCTGGTAATTATTAATCATTATTACCCTAATAATTGCCAGAATCATCAAATGAATGGAAAAAAACGTCATTTTAGAGTCTACTCTCAGAAGGCTATATCTCGCTAGATTTTGCGCTTTTTCGACTTTTGGGATTTTTTTCTTTTACCTTTTTTATATGTGGACACAACTCCTGTTATTATCATTATTATTATCATGATTATCATTATTATTATCATGATTATCATCATTATTATCGTTATCATCATCATTATCATCATTATCATCATCATTATCATCATTATTGCAATTATTATCATCATTATTGCAATTATTATCATTATTATTGCAATTATTGCAGTTATAATATATATTTTTACAACTATATTAATAACAACTACAATAATAATAGTAATAACAATAATAATAACAATAATAACGTTTTTATAATAATTATTTATATCATTATTTTAATTAATATCGTTATTACTGTAATTATTACTGTTATAATAATTATTTTTACATTTATACTACCAGTAAAAATAATAATAATGATAATAATAACAATAATAATATTAATAACAATATTATAACAATTATTATTATTATTATTATTATACTTATTGTTATTATTATTGTTATTATTACAGTTATAATATATTTTTTGGCAATAATACTAATAATTAAAGTAATAGTAATAATAATAATAATAATAATAATAATAATAATAATAATAAAATAATAATGATAATAATGATAATAATAATGGTAATAGTAATAATAATAATCATCAAATGTTATCCAAATTTTCTTTATTCTCACTTTTATCATCATTATTGTCATGATTGATAGAATTCTGGTAATTATTATCATTATTACCCTAATAATTGCCAGAATCATCAAATGAATGGAAAAAAAATGTCATTTTGAAGTCTACTCTCAAACGGCTATATTTCGCTAGATTTTGCCGCTTTTTCGACTTTTGAGATTTATTTCTTTTACCTTTTTTTATTATATTTGGACACAATTCCTGCTATTATCATTATTATTATCATGATTATCATCATTATTATCGTTATCTTCATAATTATCATCATTATTGCAATTATTATCATTATTATTGATATTAATATCATTATTATTGCAATTATTTCAGTTATAATATATATTTTTACAACTATACTAATAACAACTACAATAATAATAGTAATAACAATAATAATAACAAAAATAACGTTTTTTAAATAATTATTTATATCATTATTTTAATTAATATCGTTATTACTGTTATTATTACTCTTATAATAATTATTTTTACAATTTTACTACCAGTAAAAATAATAATAATGATAATAATAACAATAATAATATTAATAACAATATTATAACAATTATTATTATTATTATACTTATTATTATTATTATTGTTATTATTACAGTTATAATATATTTTTTGGCAATAATACTAATAATTAAAGTAATAGTAATAATAACAATAATAATAATAATAATAATAACAATAATAATAACAATAATGGTAATAGTAATAATAAAAATCATCAAATGTTATCCAAATTTTCTTTATTCTCACTTTTATCATCATTATTGTCATGATTAATAGAATTCTGGTAATTATTATCATTATTACCCTAATAATTGCCAGAATCATCAAATGAATGGAAAAAACGTCATTTTGAAGTCTACTCTCAAACGGCTATATTTCGCTAGATTTTGCCGCTTTTTCGACTTTTGAGATTTTTTCTTTTACCTTTTTTTATTATATTTGGACAGAATTCCTTATTATTAATAACAATATTATAAGAATTATTATTATTATTATTATACTTATTATTATTATTATTGTTATTATTACAGTTATAATATATTTTTTGGCAATAATACTAATAATTAAAGTAATAATAATAATAATAATAATAATAATAATAATGATAATAATAATGATGATAATCATGGTATTAGTAATAATATTGATAATTATAAATGTTATCCAAATTCTCTTTATTCTCACTTTTATCATCATTATTGTCATGATTAATAGAATTCTGGTAATTATTAACATTATTACACTAATAATTGCCAGAATCATCAAATGAATGGAAAAAACGTCATTTTGGAGTCTACTCTCATGAGGCTATATTTCACTAGATTTTGCCGCTTTTTCGACTTTTGGGATTTTTTTTCATTTACTTATTTTTTAAAATTATATATGGACACAATTCCTGTTATTATCATTATTATTATCATGATTATCATCATTATTATCGTTATCATCATCATTATCATCATTATCATCATCATTATCATCATTATTGCAATTATCATCATCATTACTGATATTATTATCATTATTATTGCAATTATTGCAGTTATAATATATATTTTTACAACTATACTAATAAAAACTAAAATAATAATAGTAATAACAATAATAATAACAATAATAACGTTTTTATAATGATTATTTATATTATTATTTTAATTAATATCGTTATTACTGTAATTACTACTGTTATAATAATTATTTTTACAATTATATACCAGTAAAAATAATAATAATAATAATAATAATAACAGTAATAATATTAATAACAATATTATAACAATTAGTATTATTATTATTATACTTATTATTATTATTATTGTTATTATTACAGTTATAATATATTTTTTGGTAATAATACTAATAATTAAAGTAATAATAATAATAATAATAATAATAATAATAATAATAATAATAATAATAATAATAATAATAATAATAATAATAATAATAATAATATAAAATGATAATAATAATGGTAATAATAATAATTTTAATAATTATTAAATGTTATCCAAATTCTCTTTATTCTCACGTTTATCATCATTATTGTCATGATTAATAGGATTCTGGTAATTATTATCATTATTACCCTAATAATTTCCAGAATCATCAAATGAATGGAAAAAACGTCTATTTGGAGTCTACTCTCAAAAAGCTATATTTCGCAAGATTTTGCCGCTTTTTCGACTTTTGGGATTTTTTTTCTTTTACTTTTTTTTTTTTATTATATATGGACACAATTCCTGTTATTATCAACATTATTATCATGATTATCATCATTATTATCGTTATCATCATCATTTTCATCATTATTGCAATCATTATCATCATTATTGCAATTATTATCATTATTATTGCAATTATTGCAGTTATGATATATATTTTTTCAAATATACTAATAACAACTACAATAATAATAGAAATGACAATAATAATAACAATAATAACTATTTTATAATAATTTTTTTATTTTAATTGATATCGTTATTACTGTAATTATTACTGTTATAATAATTATTTTTACAATTATACTACCAGTAAAATAATAATAATGATAATAATAACAATAATATTATTAATTACAATATTATAACAATTATTATTATTATTATTATACTTATTATTATCATTATTATTATTGTCATTAATACAGTTATAATATATTTTTTGGCAATAATACTAATAATTAGAGTAATAATAATAATAATAATAATAATAATAATAATAATAATGATGATAATAATGATAATAATAATGGTAATAGTATTAATATTAATAATCATCAAATGTTATCCAAATTCTCTTTATTCTGACTTTTATCATCATTATTGTCATGATTAAAAGAATTCTGGTAATTATTATCATTGTGACCATAATAATTGCCAGAATATTCAAATGAATGGAAAAAACGTCATTTTGAAGTCTACTCTAAAAAGGCTATATTTCGCTAGATTTTGCCGCTTTTTCGACTTTTGGGATTTTTTTCTTTTACCTTTTTTTATTATATTTGAACACAATTCCTGTTATTATCATTATTATTATCCTGATTCCCATCATTATTATCGTTATCATCATCATTATCATCATTATCATCATCATTATCATCATTATTGTGATTATTATCATCATTATTGATATTAATATCATTATTATTGCAATTATTGTAGTTATAATATATATTTTTACAACTATACTAATAACAACTACAATAATAATAGTAATAACAATAAAAGTAACAATAATAACGTTTTTATAATAATTATTTATATCATTATTTTAATTAATATCGCTATTTCTGTAATTATTACTGTTATAATAATTATTTTTACAATTATACTACCAGTAAGAATAATAATAATGAAAATAATAACAATAATATTATTAATAACAATATTATAAGAATTAATATTATTATTATTATACTTATTATTATTATTATTGTTAATATTACAGTTATAATATATTTTTTGGCAATAATACTAATAATTAAAGTAATAATAATAATATAATAATAATAATAATATAAAAATAATAATAATAATAAAAAAATAAAAATAATAAGATTAATAATAAAATAAATAATATAAAAATAATAATAAAATAATGATATAATAATAAAATATAATAATAATAAAATAAATAATGAAATAAGAAAAAAATATAGAAAAGTAAAAATATTAAAAACTCAAATGTTACCAAATTCTCTTTATTCTCACTTTTATCTCTTTTATCAGATTAAGAATTCTGGTAATTAATATCAAATTTTTACTAATAAAAACCAAAATCCAATTAATGGAAAAAGTTATTTTGGGGTCGTCTCATAAAACAATTTTCGCTGATTTTGCGTTTTTTTCGACTTTGGGGTATTTTTCTTTTACCTTTTTTAATATATATGGACACAATTTCCCGTTTTTTTTTTTTTTATCCAAAATTTCCCCTCATTATGATCGTTTTTATCATCATTATCACATTTTCATCATAATCTCATTACATCATTATTTTAATTACATCATTATTTTAAAATATCATTATTTATTACAATTATTGCAGTTATAATATTATTTTTAAAACTATATAATAACCAAAATACAATAATAATAGTAAAAAGCAAAAAAAAATAACAAAAATAACGTTTTTTTTAATCATTTTTTCATTATTTTAATTAAAATCGTTTTTACTGATTATTACTGTTTAAAAAAATTTTTTTTACAATTATACTACCCTTAAAATAATAATAATAAAATAAAACAATAATATTATTTAAAACATGTTATAACAATTATTAATATCATTATATTATTATTTTATTATTTGTTATTATTTTCAGTTATTAAATTTTTTGGCAATAATATAATAATTAAAATATAAAATAATAATAAAAATAATAAAAATAATAATAATAATAAAATTAAAAATAATAATATTAAAATAATAAAATAAAATATAAAATATAATATATAAAAATAATAAAAAATAATGATAAAAGGGTAAAAATAAGGAAAAGTAAAAATATTAAAAATCATCAATGTTATCCAAATTTTTCTATATTCTACTTTTTTCACATTATTATATTTTTAATAGAATTCTGGTAAATTTAAAATCATTATTACCCCAAAAATTACCCAAAATCATCAAAAGAATTGAAAAAAAGGGGCATTTTGGGGCTTCTCTCAAAGGGAATATTTCGCTAGATTTTGCCGTTTTTTCGCTTTTTGGGGTTTTTTTTTTTTACCTTTTTTAATAATATGGAACAATTCCCCTTTTTATATTATTAAAACAAATTATCATCATTATTATCATTATCCATCATTTTAAAATTATCACATTACTCATCATTGTAATCATTATTGCAAATTTTCATCATCATTTTCTGTATTTTACATTATTATTGCAATTATTGCAGTTTAAATATATTTTTTTTCAACATGCTAAAAAAACTACAATAATAAAAATAAAAAACAATAATAATAACATGATAACGTTTTTAATAATTTCTAAAACATATTTTAATTAATATAGTTTTTTACTGTAATTATTTCGTTATAATAATTTTTTTTTACAATTATACTACCAGTAAGAATAATAATAAAGAAAATAATAACAATAAATTTATAATAACAATATTAAACAATTGTATTTTATTTTTATACATATTATTTTTATTATTTTTTATTTCAGTTACAATAATTTTTTGGGAAAAAATACTAATAATTAAAGTAAAAATAATAAAATAATAATTAATAAAAATAATAATAATAATAATATTAATAATGATAATAATAATAATAATATAATAATAATAAAAATAAAAATAATAAAAATAATAATGATAATGATAAAAATAATGGTAACAGTAATAATGATAAATTTTAAATGTTTCCAAATTCTCTTTATTCTCATTTTTTCATCATTTTTCATGATTCTGGTAATTTAAAAATCATTTTTACCCTAATAATTACCAAAATCATCAATGAATGAAAAAAAAGTTATTTTTGAGTCTACTCTCAAAAAACAATATTTTGCTAGATTTTGCCGTTTTTTCGACTTTGGGTTTTTTTTTTTTTTACCTTTTTTTTTTATAATGGACACAATAATATAATAAATTTAAAATAAAATAAATAATAAAAATAATAAAAATAAAAATAATAATAATAAAATCATAATAATAAAAGATAATAATAATGGTAAAATTTAATAATATTAACAATCTCCTTTTTTCCAAATTCCTTTTTTTTCACTTTTTTCATCAAAATTTTCATGATTAAAGAATTCTGGTAAATTTTTATCATTATTTCCTAAATTTCCCAAAAAATCAAATGAAAGTAAAAAAAACCATTTTGGAGCTACTCTCATAAAAGGGTAATTTCGCTAATTTTGCCGCTTTTTTAAATTTGGGATTTTTTTTTTTACCCTTTTTAAATTTTATATGGAACAACCTATTATTTCATTATTATTATCAAGATTTTCTCATTTTTACGTTATCATCATCATTTCATCACTTCACATCATTACAATTATTGCAAATTTTTAAACATCATTATTAAAAACTTTTTATTTCAATTTTTGCGTTTTAAAATATATTTTTTTTCAGCTATACTAATAACAACTACAAAGATAATGTAAAAATAAAAAAAATAAAAAACGGGTTTTTATAATTATTTATATCATTATTTTTAAATTAAGTCGTTATTACGTAATTATTAGTTATAATAATTATTTTTACAATTTTACTACCAGTAAGAAAAAATAATAATAATAAAAAAATTTAAAATTAATAAAAATATTATAAAAATTATTTTTATTTTATACTTTTATTATTATTATTTTTATTATTACAGTTATAAAAATTTTTTGGCAAAAATACTAATAAAAGTAATAAAAATAAAAATAATTAAAGATGAATGATGATGATATGATATGAAAGATGATGGTGATGATGATATGATGATGATAAAAATAAAATAATAATAATGTAATAAAATTGGTAATAGTAATAAAATTTAATCTTCAAAAGTTTTCCAATTCTCTTTATTTTAAGTTTATCATCTTATTATCATGATTAAAAAATTCGGTATTATTATTATTTCCCTAATAATTTCTAGAATCATCAAAGAAAGAAAAAAAAAACGTCATTTTTTAGTCCTCTCAAAATGATTTTGGGGGCCTTTTTTGACTTTTGGGATTTTTTTCTTTTACCTTTTTTTTTTTATATGGACAACACTCCTGTTTTTCATTTTTATATCAGATTATCATCATTATTTTCGTTACATCTCATTTCATCATTATCATCATTACATCATCATTTCATTTTTATTGAATTTTTATCTCATTATTGCAATTATTTTCATTACCATTTCAATTATTGCAGTTATAAAAATTTTTTCAACTATACTAATAATAACTATACTAATAAAAGTAAAACAATAATAAAAACAATAATAATAGTAATAACAATTAAAAAAAAATAAAGTAATAACAAAAATAATAACAATAAAACGTTTTTTTAATAATTATTTTATGATTTTTTTAAACAAAATCGTTTTTTACTGAATTATTTATTATATAATATTTTTACAATTATACTGCTAGTAAAATTATAAATTTTGAAAAAATAACAATAAAAATATTTAAAAATAAATTATAAAAAATTATTTTTATATTATTTTACTTTTATTTTTATTATTTTTATTATTTCATTTTAAATTTTTTTTGGCAAAAGTATTTTAAAAAAAAGTAATAATAATAATATAATAAAATAAAATAATAATAATAATAATAATGATAAAAATAATGAAATAATAATAAAAATAATGATAAAAAATATTAAATGATTTAAAAAAAATAATGAATAATAATGGAATGTAATAAATAATAATCATCAATGTTATCCAGATTTCTTTTTCACTTTCAACATCTTTTGTCATGATTAAAAGAATTTTGGTAATTTTTATCTTTTTACCCCAAAAATTCCAGAATCACAAAAGAAAGGAAAAAAAAGTCATTTGGAGTTTACTCCAAAAGGCTAATTTCGCTAGATTTGCGCTTTTTCGATTTTTGGGGGTTTAAATTTTTTTTTACCTTTTTTTATTTTATATTACAAAAATCCTGTTATTTTATCATTATTATAATGATTTTTCCTTATTATCGGTTATCTTTATCAATATCATCATTATCATCATGATTATCCCATTATCTCAGTTATTATCATCATTATTGCAAATTTTATCCATATTTTTCATTTTGCAGTAATAAATAATTTTTACAACTATACTAATAAAACTACAATAAAGTTAATAACAAAATAAAAATAATAAAATTTTTATAATAAAATTTTTCTTTTTTTAAAAATCATTATTTTTAAATTTTTAAATTTTCCGTTTTTTAAAAAAATTTATTTAAAAAAAT
>NW_023661650.1:2500-23093 GCF_015228065.2 Penaeus monodon | reverse complement strand
AATTAATATAATAATAATAATAAAATGATAATAATAATGGTAATAATATAATTTAATAATTATTAAATGTTATCCAAATTCTCTTTATTCTCACGTTTATCATCATTATTGTCATTTTTATTAGGATGTTGGTAATTATTGTCATTATTACCCTAATAATTTCCAGAATTATCAAATGAATGGAAAAAAAACGTCTATTGGAGTCTACTCTAAAAAGCTATATTCGCAAGATTTGCCGCTTTTCGACTTTTGGGATTTTTTTTCTTTTACTTTTTTTTTTTTATTATATATGGACACAATTCCTGTTATTATCAACATTATTATCATGATTATCATCATTATTATCGTTATCATCATCATTTTCATCATTATTGCAATCATTATCATCATTATTGCAATTATTATCATTATTATTGCAATTATTGCAGTTATGATATATATTTTTTCAAATATACTAATAACAACTACAATAATAATAGAAATGACAATAATAATAACAATAATAACTATTTTATAATAATTATTTATATCATTATTTTAATTGATATCGTTATTACTGTAATTATTACTGTTATAATAATTATTTTTACAATTATACTACCAGTAAAATAATAATAATAATAATAATAATAATAATAATAATGATGATAATAATGATAATAATAATGGTAATAGTATTAATATTAATAATCATCAAATGTTATCCAAATTCTCTTTATTCTAGACTTTTATCATCATTATTGTCATGATTAAAAGAATTCTGGTAATTATTATCATTGTGACCCTAATCATTGCCAGAATATTCAAATGAATGGAAAAAAACGTCATTTGAAGTCTACTCTAAAAAGGCTATATTTCCGCTAGATTTTGCCGCTTTTTCGACTTTTGGGATTTTTTTCTTTTACCTTTTTTTATTATATTTGAACACAATTCCTGTTATTATCATTATTATTATCCTGATTCCCATCATTATTATCGTTATCATCATCATTATCATCATTATCATCATCATTATCATCATTATTGTGATTATTATCATCATTATTGATATTAATATCATTATTATTGCAATTATTGTAGTTATAATATATATTTTTACAACTATACTAATAACAACTACAATAATAATAGTAATAACAATAAAAGTAACAATAATAACGTTTTTATAATAATTATTTATATCATTATTTTAATTAATATCGCTATTTCTGTAATTATTACTGTTATAATAATTATTTTACAATTATACTACCAGTAAGAATAATAATAATGAAAATAATAACAATAATATTATTAATAACAATATTATAAGAATTAATATTATTATTATTATACTTATTATTATTATTATTGTTAATATTACAGTTATAATATATTTTTTGGCAATAATACTAATAATTAAAGTAATAATAATAATAGTAATAATAATAATAATAATAATAATAATAATAATAATAATAATAATGATATAATAATAATGATAATAATAATAATAATAATAATAATGATAATAATGATAAAAATAATAGTAATAGTAATAATATTAAAAATCATCAAATGTTATCCAAATTCTCTTTATTCTCACTTTTATCATCATTATTATCATGATTAATAGAATTCTGGTAATTAATATCATTATTACACTAATAATTACCAAAATCATCAAATTAATGGAAAAAACGTTATTTTGGAGTCTAGTCTCATAAGGCAATATTTCGCTAGATTTTGCAGTTTTTTCGACTTTTGGGATATTTTTTCTTTTACCTTTTTTAATATATATGGACACAATTCCTGTTTTTATCATTATTATTATCCTAATTCCCATCATTATGATCGTTATCATCATCATTATCATCATTGTCATCATTATCATCATCATTATCATCATTATTGTAATTATTATCATCATTATTGATATTAATATCATTATTATTACAATTATTGCAGTTATAATATATATTTTTACAACTATATAATAACAACTACAATAATAATAGTAATAGCAAAAATAATAACAATAATAACGTTTTTATAATAATCATTTATATCATTATTTTAATTAATATCGTTATTACTGTAATTATTACTGTTATAATAATTATTTTTACAATTATACTACCATTAAGAATAATAATAATGAAAATAATAACAATAATATTATTAATAACAATGTTATAACAATTATTATTATTATCATTATACTTATTATTATTATTATTGTTATTATTACAGTTATAATATATTTTTTGGCAATAATACTAATAATTAAAGTAATAATAATAATAATAATAATAATAATAATAATAATAATAATAATAATAATAATGATAATAATGATAATAATAATGGTAATAGTAATAATATTAAAAATCATCAAATGTTATCCAAATTCTCTATATTCTCACTTTTATCATCATTATTATCATTTTTAATAGAATTCTGGTAATTAATATCATTATTACCCTAATAATTACCAAAATCATCAAATGAATTGAAAAAACGTCATTTTGGAGTCTTCTCTCATAAGGCAATATTTCGCTAGATTTTGCCGTTTTTTCGACTTTTGGGATTTTTTTTCTTTTACCTTTTTTAATATATATGGACACAATTCCTCTTATTATCATTATTATTATCATGATTATCATCATTATTATCATTATCATCATCATTATCAAAATTATCATCATTATCATCATCATTGTAATCATTATTGCAATTATCATCATCATTACTGATATTATTATCATTATTATTGCAATTATTGCAGTTATAATATATATTTTTACAACTATGCTAATAACAACTACAATAATAATAGTAATAACAATAATAATAACAATGATAACGTTTTTATAATAATTATCTATATCATTATTTTAATTAATATAGTTATTACTGTAATTATTACTGTTATAATAATTATTTTTACAATTATACTACCAGTAAGAATAATAATAATGAAAATAATAACAATAATATTATTAATAACAATATTATAACAATTAGTATTATTATTATTATACATATTATTATTATTATTGTTATTATTACAGTTACAATATATTTTTTGGCAATAATACTAATAATTAAAGTAATAATAATAATAATAATAATAATAATAATAATAATAATAATAATAATAATATTAATAATAATAATAATAATAATAATAATAATAATAATGATAATGATAATAATAATGGTAACAGTAATAATGATAATTATCAAATGTTATCCAAATTCTCTTTATTCTCACTTTTATCATCATTATTATCATGATTCTGGTAATTAAAATCATTATTACCCTAATAATTACCAAAATCATCAAATGAATGGAAAAAACGTTATTTTAGAGTCTACTCTCAAAAGGCAATATTTAGCTAGATTTTGCCGTTTTTTCGACTTAGGGTTTTTTTTTTCTTTTACCTTTTTTTATTATATATGGACACAATAATACTAATAATTAAAGTAATAATAATAATAATAATAATAATAATAATAATAATAATAATAATAATAATCATAATAATAATGATAATAATAATGGTAATAGTAATAATATTAACAATCATCAAATGTTATCCAAATTCCTTTTATTCTCACTTTTATCATCAATATTGTCATGATTAATAGAATTCTGGTAATTATTATCATTATTACACTCATAATTTCCAAAATCATCAAATGAATGTAAAAAACACCATTTTGGAGTCTACTCTCATAAGGCTATATTTCGCTAGATTTTGCCGCTTTTTCAACTTTTGGGATTTTTTTCTTTTACCCTTTTTATTATATATGGACACAATTCCTATTATTATCATTATTATTATCATGATTATCATCATTATTATCGTTATCATCATCATTATCATCACTATCATCATCATTATCATCATTATTGCAATTATTATCATCATTATTAATAACCTTATTATTGCAATTATTGCAGTTATAATATATATTTTTACAGCTATACTAATAACAACTACAATGATAATAGTAATAATAATAATAAAAATAATAACGTTTTTATAATAATTATTTATATCATTATTTTAATTAATGTCGTTATTACTGTAATTATTACTGTTATAATAATTATTTTTACAATTATACTACCAGTAAGAATAATAATAATAATAATAAAAATAATAATATTAATAACAATATTATAACAATTAGTATTATTATTATTATACTTATTATTATTATTATTGTTATTATTACAGTTATAATATATTTTTTGGCAATAATACTAATAATTAAAGTAATAATAATAATAATAATAATGATGATGATGATGATGATGATGATGATGATGATGATGATGATGATGATGATGATGATGATGATGATGATAATAATAATAATAATAATAATGATAATAATATTGGTAATAGTAATAATATTAATAATCTTCAAATGTTTTCCAAATTCTCTTTATTCTAAGTTTTATCATCATTATTATCATGATTAATATAATTCTGGTAATTATTATTATTACCCTAATAATTGCTAGAATCATCAAATGAATGAAAAAAAAACGTCATTTTTGAGTCTACTCTCAAAACTAGATTTTGCGCTTTTTCGACTTTTGGGATTTTTTTCTTTTACCTTTTTTTTATATATGGACAACACTCCTGTTATTATCATTATTATTATCATGATTATCATCATTATTATCGTTATCATCATCATTATCATCATTATCATCATTATCATCATCATTCTCATTATTATTGCAATTATTATCATCATTATTGCAATTATTATCATTACCATTGCAATTATTGCAGTTATAATATATATTTTTACAACTATACTAATAATAACTATACTAATAATAGTAATAACAATAATAATAACAATAATAATAGTAATAACAATAATAATAACAATAATAACGTTTTTATAATAATTATTTATATGATTATTTTAATCAATATCGTTATTACTGTAATTATTACTATTATAATAATAATTTTTACAATTATACTGCTAGTAAAATTAATAATTATGATAATAATAACAATAATAATATTAATAATAATATTATAACAATTATTATTATTATTATTATACTTATTATTATTATTATTGTTATTATTACAGTTATAATATATTTTTTGGCAATAGTATTAATAATTAAAGTAATAATAATAATAATAATAATAATAATAATAATAATAATAATAATAATGATAATAATAATGATAATAATAATAATAATAATGATAATAATAATATTAATAATGATAATAATAATAATAATGATAATAATAATGGTAATAGTAATAATATTAATAATCATCAAATGTTATCCAGATTCTCTTTATTCTCACTTTCAACATCATTATTGTCATGATTAATAGAATTATGGTAATTATTATCATTATTACCCTAATAATTACCAGAATCATCAAATGAATGGAAAAAACGTCATTTTGGAGTTTACTCTCAAAAGGCTATATTTCGCTAGATGTTGCGCTTTTTCGACTTTTGGGATTATTTTCTTTTACCTTTTTTTATTATATATGTACAAAATCCTGTTATTATCATCATTATTATAATGATTATCATCATTATTATCGTTATCTTCATCAATATCATCATTATCATCATGATTATCCTCATTATCTCAGTTATTATCATCATTATTGCAATTATTATCCATATTATTTCAATTATTGCAGTAATAATATACATTTTTACAACTATACTAATAACAACTACAATAATAGTAGTAATAACAATAATAACAATAATAACGTTTTTATAATAATTATTTATATCATTATTTTAATTAATATCGTATTACTGTTATAATAATTATTTTTACAATTATGCTACCAGTAAAAATAATAATAATAACAATAATAATATTAATAACAATATTACAACAATTATTATTATTATTATTATACACATTATTATTATTATTGTCATTATTACATTATGATATATTTTTTGGCAATAATACTAATAATTAAAGTAATAATAATAATAATAATAATAATAATAATAATAATAATAGAAATAATAATAATAAAAATAAGAATAATAATGATAATAATAATGATATTAGTAATAATATTAATAATCATTAAATGTTATCCAAATTCTATTTATTCTCACTTTTATCATCATTATTGTCATAATCAATAGAATTCTGGTAAATATTATCCTTATTACCCTAATAATTGCCAGAATTATCAAATTAAGTAAAAAAACGTCATTTTGGAGTATACTCTCAAAAGGCTATATCTTGCTAAATTTTGCCGCTTCTTCGACTTTTGGGATTTTTTTTCTTTTACCTTTTTTTATTATATATGGACACAATTCCTGTTATCATTATTATTATCCTGATTATCATCATTATTATCGTTATCATCATCATTATCATCATTATCATCATCATTATCATCATTATTGAAATTATTATCATTATTATTGCAATATTTATTATTATTATTGCAATTATAGCAGTTATAATATATATTTTTACAATAATGATAATAATAACAATAATAATATTGATAACAATATTATAACAATTAGTATTATTATCATTATACTTACTGTTATTATTATTGTTATTATTACAGTTATAATATATTTTTTGGCAATAATACTAATAATTTAAGTAATGATCATAAAAATATTAATAATAATAATAATAATAATATTAATAATAATAATAATAATAATGATAATAATAATGATAATAAAAATGATAATAATAACGGAAAAAGTAATAATATTAATAATCATAAAATGTTATCCAAATACTCTTTAATCTCATTTTTATCATCATTATTGTCATGATTAATAGAATTCTGGTAATTATTATCATTATATATATATTTATTTTTATAACTATACTAATAACAACTACAATAATCATCGTAATAACAATAATAATAACAATAATAACGTTTTCATAATAATTATTTATATCATTATATTAATTAATATCGTTATTACTGTAATTATTACTGTTATAATAATTATTTTTACAATTATACTACCAGCAAAAATAATAATGATGATAATAATAACAATAATAATATTAATAACAATATTATAACAATTAGTATTATTATTATTAAACTTATTATATTTATCATTGTTATTATTACAGTTATAATATATTTTTTGGCAATAATATTAATAATTAAAGTGATAATAATAATAATAATAATAATAATAATAAAAATAATAATGATAATGATAATAATGATTATAATAATGGTAATAGTAATAATATTAATAATCATCAAATGGTATCCAAATTCTCTTTATTCTCAATTTTATCATTATTATCATGTTTAATAGAATTATGGTTATTATTATCATTATTACCTTAATAATTGCAAGAATCATCAAATGAATGGAAAAAACGTCATTTTGGAGTCTACTCTCAAAAGTCTATATTTCACTAGATTTTGCCGCTTTTTCGACTTCTTTTCTTTTACCTGTTTATTACATATGGACACAATTCCTCTCATTATCATCATTATTATCATGATTTTCATCATTATTATCATTATCATCATCATTATCATCATTATCATCTTCATTATCATCATTATTGCAATTATTATCATCATTACTGCAATTATTATCATTATTATTGCAATCATTGCAGTTATGATATATATTTCTACATCTATACTAATAACAACTACAATAATAATAGTAATAATAATAATAATAAGAATAATAACGTTTTTATAATAATTATCTATATCATTATTTTAATTAATATCGTTATTCCTGTAATTATTACTGTTATAATAATTATTTTTACAATTATACTACCAGTAAAAATAATAACAATGATAATAATAAAAAAATAATATTAATAACAATATTATAACAATTAGTATTATTATTATTATACTTATTATTATTATTATTGTTATTATTACAGTTATAATATATTTTGTGGCAATAATACTAATAATTAAAGTAATAATAATAATAATAATATTAATAATAATAATAATAATAATATTAATAATAATAATAATAATAATGATAATAATGATAATAATAATGATAATAGTTATAATATTAATAATCATCAAATGTTATCCAAATTCTCTTTATTCTCCCTTTTATCAACTTTATTGTCATGATTAATAGAATTCTGGTAATTATTATTATAATAATCCTAATAATTGCCAGAATCCTCTAATGAATTGAAAAAATTTCATTTTGGAGTCTACTCTCAAAAGGCTATATTTCGCGAGATTTTGCCGCTTTTCCGACATTTCGATTTTTTTTCTTTTACTTTTTTATTATATATGGACACAATTACTGTTATTATCATCATTATTATCATGATTATCATCATTATTATCGTTATCATCATCATTATCATCATTATCATCATCATTATCATCATTATTGCAATTATTATCATGATTACTGCAATTATTATCATTATTATTGCAATTATTGCAGTTAAAATATATATTTATAGATCTATACTAATAACAATTACAATAATGATAATAATAACAGTAATAATAACAATAATAATGTTTTTACAATGATTATATATATCATTATTTTAATTAATATCGTTCTTACTGTAATTATTACTGTTATAATAATTATTTTTACAATTTTACTACCAGTAAAAATGATAATAATGATAATAATAACAATTATATTATTAATAACAATATTATAATAATTAGTATTATTATAATTGTAATAATTATTATTATTATTGTTATTATTAGAGTTATAATATAGTTTTTGGCAATAATACTAATAATTAAAGTAATGATAATAATAATAATAATAATAATAATAATAATAATAATAATAATAATAAAAAATAATAATGATAATAATGATAAAAATAATGATAATAGTAATAATATTAATAATCATCAAATGTTATCCAAATTCTCTTTATTCTCAATTGTATCATCATTATTGTCATGATTAATAGAATTCTGGTAATTATTATCATTATTACCCTAATAATTGCCTGATTCATGAAATGAATGGAAAAAACGTCATTTTGGAGTCTTCTGTCAAAAGGCTATATTTCGCAAGATTTTGCTGCTTTTTCGACTTTTGTGATTTTTTTCTTTTACCTTTTTTTTATTATATATGGACACAATTCCTGGTATTATAATCATTATTATCATGGTTATCATAATTATTATCGTTATCATCATCATTATCATCATTATCATCATCATTATCATCATTATTGCAATTATTATCATCATTACTGCAATTATTATCATTATTATTGCAATTATTGCAGTTATAATATATATATTTTTACATCTAAAGTAATAACAACTACAATAATAATTCTAATAACAATAATAATAACAATAATAACGTTTTTATAATAGTTATCTATACCATTATTTTAATTAATATCGTTATTACTTTAATTATTACTGTTATAATAATTATTTTTACAATTATACTACCAGTAAGAATAATAATAATAATAATAATAATAATAATAATAATGATAATAATGATAATAATAATGATAATAGTAATAATATTAATAATCATCAAATGCTATCGAAACTCTCTTTATTCTCAATTTTATCATCATTATTATCATGATTAATAGAATTCTGGTAAGTATTATCATTATTACCCAAATAATTGCCAGAAATATCAAATGAACGTCATTTTGGAGTCTACTCTCAAAAGGCTATATTACGCTAGATTTTGCAGCTTTATCGATTTTTTTTATTTTTTTACTTTTACCTTTTTTTATCATATATGGACACAAATTCTGTTATTATCATCATATTTATCATGATTATCATCATTATTATCGTTATCATTATCATTATCATCATTATCATCATTATTAATTAACATTATTGCAATTATTATCATCATTACTGCAATTATTATTATTATTGCAATTATAGTAGTTATAATGTATATTTTTACATCTATTCTAATAATAACTAAAATAATAATAGTAATAACAATAATAATAACAATAATAACGTTTTTATAATAATTATTTATATAATTATTTAAATTAATATCGTTATTAGTGTAATTATTACTGTTATAATAATTATTTTTACAATTATACTACCAGTAAAAATAATAATAATGATAACAATAACAATAATAATATTAATAACAATATTATACCAATAAGTATTATTATAATTATACTTATTATTATTATTATTTTTATTACAGTTATAATATATTTTTTGGAAATAATACTAATAATTAAAGTAATGATAATAATAATAATAATAATAATAATAATAATAATAATAATAATAATAATGATGATGATAATAATAATAGTAATAATATAATAATAATGATAATAATAATAATGATATTAATAATGATAATAGTAAAAATAATCATCAATTGTTATCCAAATTCTCTTCATTCTCACTTTTATCATCATTATTGTCATGATTAATTCTGGTAGTTATTATCATTATTACCCTTATAATTGCCAGAATCATCAAATGAATGGAAAAAACGTCCTTTTGGAGTCTACTCTCAGAAGGCTATATTTCATTATTTTAATTAATATCATTATTACTGTAATTATTACTGTTATGATAATTGCTTTTACAATTATACTACCAGTAAAAAAAATAATAATGATAATAATAACAATAATAATATTAATAACAATATTATAACAATAAGTATTATTATAATTTTACTTATTATTATTTATATTTTTTTTTTAATATATTTTTTGGCAATAATATTAATAATTAAAGTAATAATATTAATAATAATAATAATAATAATAATAATAATAATAATAATAATAATAATAATAGTAATAATAATAATAATGATAATAATGATAATAATAATGATAATGGTAATAATATTAATAATAATCAAATGTTATCCAGATTCTCTTTATTCTCACTTTTATCATCATTAATGTCATTATTAATAGAATTCTGGTAATTATTATCATTAATAATTGCCAGAATCATCAAGTGAATGGAAATAACGTTATTTTGGAGTCTACTCCCAAAAGGCTATATTTCACTAGATTTTGCCGCTTTTAAGACATGATTATCATCATTATTATCTTTATCATCATCATTATCATCATTATCATCATCATTATCATCATTATTGGAATTACTATCATCATTACTGCAATTATTATCATTATTATTGCAATTATTGCAGTTATAATATATATTTTTACATCTACAGTAATAACAACTACAATAGTAATAGTAATAAAAATAATAACAATAATAACGTTTTTATTATAATTATTTATATCATTATTTTAGTTAATACGGTTATTACTGTGATTATTACTGTTATAATAATTATTTTTACAATTATACTACCTGTAAAAATAATAATAATGATAATAATAACAATAATATTATTAATAACAATATTATAACAATTAGTATTATTATAATTATAATTATTATTATTATTATTTTTATTATTACAGTTATAATATACTTTTTGGCAATAATACTAATAATTAAAGTAATAATAATAATAATTAAAGTAATAATAATAATAATAATAATAATAATAATAATAATAATAATAATAATAATAATAGTAATAATAATAATAATAATAATAATAATAATAATGATAATAATGATAATAATAATGAGAATATTAATAATATTAATAATCATCAAATGTTATCCAAATTCTCTTCATTCTCACTTTTATCATCATTATTGTCATGATTAATAAAATGCTGTTAATTATTATCATTATTACCCTAATAATTACCAGAATCATCAAATGAATAGAAAAAAAACGTCATTTTGGAGTCTGCTCTCAAATGGCTATATTTCGCTAGATTTTGCCGTTTTTTCGTCTTGGGATTTTTTTTTCTTTTACCTTTTTTATAAGGACACAATTCCTGTTATCATCATTATTATCATGATTGTCATCATTATTATCGTTAACATCATCATTATCATCATTATCTTCATTATCACCATCATTATCATCATTATTGCAATTATTATCATCATTACTGCAATTATTATCAATATTATTGCAATTATTGCAGTTATAATATATATTTTTACATATATACTAATAACAACTAAAATAATAATAGTAATAAAAATAATAATAACAATAATAACGTTTTTATAATAATTATTTATATCATTATCTTAATTAATATCGTTATTACTGTAATTATTATTGTTATAATGATTATTTTTACAATTATACTACCAGTAAAAATAATAATAATGATAATAATAACAATAATAATATCAAAAACAATATTATAACAATTAGTATTATTATAATTATACTTTTTATTATTATTGCTATTATTACAGTTATAATATATCTTTAGGCAATAATACTAGTAATTAAAGTAATAATATTAATAATAATAATAATAATAATAATAATAATAATAATAATAATAATGATAATAATGATAATAATAATGATAATAGTAATAATATAAATAATCATCAAATGTTATCCAAATTCTCTTGATTCTCACATTTATCATCATTATAGAATTCTGGTAATTATTTTCATTATTAACCTAATAATTGCCATAATCATCAATTGAATAGAAAAAACACCATTTTGGAGTCTACTCTGAAAAGGCTATATTTCGCTTGTTTTCGCTGCTTTTTCGACTTTTGTCATTTTTTTTCTTTTACCTTTTTTATTATACATAGACACAATTCCTGTTATTATCATCATTATTATTATGATTATCATCATTATTATCGTTATCATCATTATCATCATTATCATCATTATAATCATCATTATTGCAATTATAATCATCATTACTGCAATTATTATCATTATTATTGCAATTATTGCAGTTATAATATATATTTCTACATCTATACTCATAACATCTAAAATAATAATATTAATAACAATAATAATAACAATAATAAAGTTTTTATAATAATCATTTATATAAATATTTTAATTAATATCGTTATTACTGTAATTATTACTGTTATAATAAATATTTTTAAATTATACTACCCTTGAAAATAATAATAATGATAACAATAACAATAATAATATTAATAAAAATAAAATTTAAATAATAATAGTAATAAAAAGACAAAAATAATAATAAAAAGTAATAATAATAATAAATAATAATAATAATAATAAAAAATAATAATAAAAATAAGATAATAATAATAATAATAAAAAAAAATAAAAAAAAATTAATAAAAAATAATAAGTTTTTATAATAATTTTTTTAATATTTCTAATTAATATCGTTTTTAAAACGAATTATTGTATTAATAATTATTTTTACAATATACTCCCGTAAAAAAAAATAATAATGAAATAAAAAAAATAATATTAAAAAAAAATTTTATAACAATTAGTATTTTTATAAATATTATTATATTATTTTTTTATTATTCGGGAAATAATATTTTTTTTGGCAATAATACTAAAAATTAAAATAATAAAAATTTAAAAATAATAATAATAATAATAATAATAATAATAATAAATAATAAAATTAATAAAAATAGTAATAATAATAAAAATAAAAACTATGATAATAATTATAATAAAATAACAAAAATAATGATAATAAGATAATAATAATAAAAATATAAAAATGTATAATGATAAAAATAAGAAAATAGAATAATATTAATAATATCAAATGTTACCCAAAATTCTCTTTTTCTCATTTTTAATCATTATTGTCTGATTAATAGAATTTGTAATTTTTATCATTTTTCCCCAAATAACCCCCGAATCGAAATTTAAAGGGAAAAACGTTATTTTGGAGCTACTCTCAAAAGGCGATATTTTTTTTTTATTATATATGGGCAAATTTTTTGGATTTTTTTCTTTTCCTTTTTTTTTTTTATAGACACAATTCCCGTTTCATTATTGTTTTTTGATTATCATATATCCGTTGTCACATATTATCTCATTATCATCATATTATCATCATTACTGCAAATTATTTCATGTTATGAATTTATCATTTTTATAACAATAGCGTTATAATTGAATTTTTAATTATCCTAATAATACAAAATAATGTAAAAACAAAATAAAACATTTAATAACGTTTTTTTCATAATTTTTTACATATTTTTTATTTGATATCGTTTTTATTTAATTATTTCTGTTATAAAAATTTTTTTACAATTATACACCCTTTTTAAAAATAACAAAAATAATAAATTGAATAATATATTAATTAATGACAAATTTAACAAATTTGATATCAAATTTTAATTATTTTATTATCCTTGTTTTTTAATTTTAGTTTATAATGGCAATTTGGCAAAATACTAAAAATTAAACAATAATAAAATAAAAATAATATAATAAAAATAATAATAAATAAAATTAAAAATAAAATAAAAAAAATAAAAATCATAATAAAATAATAATAAAAAATAAAAATGCCCAAAAATAATAATAAATAATAATAATAATAATAAAAAAAATATAATAACAATAAAAATAAAATAAAAAATTATAATAAAAATAAAGATTTTAATAATGAAATAATAAATTTAATAAAAAAATTTAATAAAATCAAATGTATGCAATTCTTATTTTTTTTAAAAATTTTTATCATTTTTCTCTGATTTTCGAAATTTTGGTAAATTTTTCATTTTTACCTAAAATTGGGGAAAAACATCGAATAATGGAAAAAAAAAGTCATTTTTGGGCCACTCCCCGAAGGCTAATTTCGCTGATTTTACCGTTTTTTCGTCTTTTTGGGTTTTTTTCTTTTACCTTTTTGAACATATGGCACAATTTCCCGAATTTCCCCTTTTTAAAAACATTAATATTATTTCATGTATATCATATTATTTCGTTATATATCAATATCATCATTTCATAAAAATCCATTATCATATTTTTTGTTTAAATTTTTTCATCATTACTGCAAGTTTTTCATTATTTTTGCAAATTTTGATTTTTTTAAAAATATTTTTTCATCTAGCTAATAAAAACTACAATAAAAATATTAAAAATAATAATGTTTCTATAATTTTTTTATCATTGTTTTAAAAACTCATTATTACGGAATTTTACTGTTATAATAATTTTTTTTTTAATTATACTACCAGTAAAAATAATAATAATGATAATAATAACAATAATAACATTATATAAGAAATATTATAACAATTAATATTATTATAATTATACTTATTATTATTATTATTGTTATTATTACAGATAAAATATACTTTTTGGCAATAATACTAATAATTAAAGTAATAATAATAATAATAATAGTTATAATAATAATAATTATAATAATAATAATAATAATAATAATAGTAACGATAATAATGATAATCATAATGATAATGAATGAAAATGAATGGAAAAAACGTTATTTTGGAGTCTACTCTCAAAAGGCTATATTTCTTTTTTATTATATATGGACACAATTCCTGTTATTATCATCATTATTGTCATGATTATCATCATTATTATCGTTATCATCATCATTATCATCATTATCATCATCATTATCATCATTATTGTAATTATTATCATCATTACTGCAAATATCATTATTATTGCAATAATTGCAATTATAATGTATATTTTTACATCTATACTAAAAACAACTACAATAATAATAGTAATAACAATAATATTAACAATAATAACGTTTTTTCAATAATTATTTATATCATTATTTTAATTAATATCGTTATTACTGTAGTTATTACTGGTATGATAATTATTTTTACAATTATACTGCCAGTGAAAATAATAATAATGATAATAATAACAATAATAATGTTAATAACAATATTATAACAATCATTATTATTATAATTGTACTTATTATTATTATTATTTTTATTATTACAGTTATAATATAGTTTTTGGCAATAATACTAATAATTAAATTAATAATAATAATAATAATAATAATAATAATAATAATAATAATGATGATAATAATGATGATAATAATGATAATAGTAAATATATTAATAATCAAAAGTTATGCAAATTCTTATTTTTCTCACTTTTATCATCATTATTCTCATGATTAATCGAATTCTGGTAATTCTTATCATTATTACTCTAATAATTGCAAGAATCATCGAATGAATGGAAAAAACACGTCATTTGGAGCTACTCTCAAAAGGCTATTTTTCCTAGTTTTGCCTTTTTTTTCGTCTTTGGGATTTTTTTTCTTTAACCTTTTTGATTAAAATTAAAACCTTTTCCTGAATTATCATCCTTTTTATCATGTTTATCATCATTTTTATCATGATATCTCATTTTTATCGTTACATCATAATAATTATTATAATTGTTTTATTAACATCATTATTACTGGAATTATTACTGTTATAATAATTATTTTTACAATTATACTACCAGTAAAAATAATAATAATGATAATAATAACAATAATAACATTAATAACAATATTATAACAATTAATATTATTATAATTATACTTATTATTATTATTATTGTTATTATTACAGATAAAATATACTTTTTGGCAATAATACTAATAATTAAAGTAATAATAATAATAATAGTTTAATAATAATAATAATAATAATAATAATAATAATAATAATAATATAACGATAATAATGATAATCATAATGATAATGAATGAAAATGAATGGAAAAACGTTATTTTGGAGTCTACTCTCAAAAGGCTATATTTCTTTTTTATTATATATGGACACAATTCCTGTTATTATCATCATTATTGTCATGATTATCATCATTATTATCGTTATCATCATCATTATCATCATTATCATCATTATCATCATCATTATCATCATTATTGTAATTATTATCATCATTACTGCAAATATCATTATTATTGCAATAATTGCAATTATAATGTATATTTTTACATCTATACTAAAAACAACTACAATAATAATAGTAATAACAATAATATTAACAATAATAACGTTTTTTCAATAATTATTTATATCATTATTTTAATTAATATCGTTATTACTGTAGTTATTACTGTTATAATAATTATTTTTACAATTATACTGCCAGTAAAAATAATAATAAGATAATAATAACAATAATAATATTAATAACAATATTATAACAATTAGTATTATTATAATTGTACTTATTATTATTATTATTGTTATTATTACAGTTATAATATATTTTTTGGCAATAATACTAATAATTAAAGTAATAATGATAATAATAATGATGATGATGATGATGATGATGATGATGATGATGATGATGATGATGATAATGATGATGATGATGATGATGATGATGATGATGATGATAATAATAATAATAATGATAATAATGATAATAATAATGATAATAGTAATAATATTAATAATCATCAAATGTTATCCAAATTCTCTTTATTCTCACTTTTATCATCATTATTGTCATGATTAATAGAATTCTGGTAATTATTACCATTATTACCCAAATAATTGCCAGAATCATGAAATGAATGGAAAAAACGTTATTTTGGAGTCTACTCTCAAAAGGCGATATTTCTTTTTTATTATATATGGACACAATTCCTGTTATTATCATCATTATTGTCCTGATTATCATCATTATTATCGTTATCATCATCATTATCATCTTTATCATCATCATTATCATCATTATTGTAATTATTATCATCATTACTGCAAATATTATCATTATTATTGCAATTATTGCAATTATAATGTATATTTTTACATCTATTCTAAAAACAACTACAATAATAATAGTAATAACAGTAATATTAACAATAATAACGTTTTTACAATAATTATTTATATCATTATTTTGATTAATATCGTTATTACTGTAGTTATTACTGTTATGATAATTATTTTTACAATTATACTGCCAGTAAAAATAATAATAATGATAATAATAACATAAAAATATTAATAACAATATTATAACAATCAATTTATAATAATTTTACTTATTATTATTATTTGTTATTATTACAGTTATAATATGTTTTTTTGCAATAATACTGATAATTAAGATTAATAATAATGATAATAAATAATAATAATAATAATAATAATAATTAAAAATTTATGATAATAGATATATAATGATAATAGTAAATATTTTAAAAATCATCAAATTATGCAAATTCTTTTTTTTCCCCACTTTTTCATCATTTTCTCAGGATTAATCGAATTCTGGTAATTCTTATCATTATTACTCTAATAATTGCAAGAATCATCGAATGAATGGAAAAAAACGTCTTTTTTGAGTCTACTCTCAAAAGGCATATTTCGCTAGATTTTGCCGTTTTTCGTCTTTTGGGATTTTATTTCTTTTACCTTTTTGATTACATATGGACACTATTCCTGATATTATCATCATTATTATCATGATTATCATCATTATTATCATGTATATCATCATTATTATCGTTATCATCATTAATAATTATTTGTATCATTGTTTTAATTAACATCATTATTACTGGAATTATTACTGTTATAATATTTATTTTTACAATTATACTACCAGTAAAAATAATAATAATAATAATAATAATAACAATAATAATATCAATAACAATATTATAACAATTAATATTATTATAATTATACTTATTATTATGATTATTGTTATTATTACAGATAAAATATACTTTTTGGCAATAATACTAATAATTAAAGTAATAATAAAAAGATAGTTATAATAATAATAATAATAATAATAATAACGATAATAATGATAATCATAATGATAATGAATGAAAATGAATGGAAAAACGTTGTTTTGGAGTCTACTCTCAAAAGGCTATATTTCTTTTTTATTATATATGGACACATTTCCTGTTTTTATCATCATTATTGTTATGATTTTCATCATTATTATCGTTACATCATCATTTTCATCATTTCATCATTATCATCATCTTATCCCTCATTTTGTAATTATTATCATTATTACTGCAAATATTATCATTATTATTGCAATAATTGCAATTATAATGTATATTTTTACATCTATACTAAAAACAACTACAATAATAATAGTAATAACAATAATATTAACAAAAAAAACGTTTTGTCAATAATTATTTATATAATTATTTTAATTAATATCGTTATTACTGTAGTTATTACTGTTATAATAATTATTTTTACAATTATACTGCCAGTAAAAATAATAATAATGATAATAATAACAATAATAATATTAATAACAATATTATAACAATTAGTATTATTATAATTGTACTTATTATTATTATTATTGTTATTATTACAGTTATAATATATTTTTTGGCAATAATACTAATAATTAAAGTAATAATATAATAATGATAATAATAATGATAATAGTAATATTAATAATCATCAAATGTTATCTAAATTCTCTTTATTCTCACTTTTATCATCATTATTGTCATGATTAATAGAATTCTGGTAATTATTATCATTATTACCCAAATAATTGCCAGAATCATGAAATGAATGGAAAAACGTTATTTTGGAGTCTACTCTGAAAAGACGATTTTTCTTTTTTTTTATATATGGACACAATTCCTGTTATTATCATCATTATTGCCATGATTATCATCATTATTATCGTTATCATCATCATTATCATCATTATCATCATCATTATCATCATTATTGTAATTATTATCATCATTACTGCAAATATTATCATTATTATTGCAATTATTGCAATTATAATGTATATTTTTAAATCTATTCTAAAAACAACTACAACAATAATAGTAATAACAATAATATTAACAATAATAACGTTTTTACAATAATTATTTATATCATTATTTTAATTAATATCGTTATTACTGTAGTTATTACTGTTATGATAATTATTTTTACAATTATACTGCCAGTAAAAATAATAATAATGATAATAATAACAATAATAATATTAATAACAATATTATAACAATCATTATTATTATAATTTACTTATTATTATTATTATTGTTATTATTACAGTTATAATATAGTTTTTGGCAATAATACTAATAATTAAAGTAATAATAATAATAATGATAATAATAATAATAATAATAATAATAATAATGATAATAATGATGATAATAATGATAATAGTAAATATATTAATAATCATCAAAAGTTATGCAAATTCTTATTTTTCTCACTTTTATCATCATTATTCTCATGATTAATCGAATTCTGGTAATTCTTATCATTATTGCTCTAATAATTGCAAGAATCATCGAATGAATGGAAAAAACGTCATTTGGAAAATTTGGAGTCTAGAATATCATTGTTTTAATTAACATCATTATTACTGGAATTATTACTGTTATGATAATTATTTTTACAATTATACTACTAGTAAAAATAATAATAATGATAATAATAACAATAATAATATTAATAACAATATTATAACAATTAATATTATTATAATTATACTTATTATTATTATTATTGTTATTATTACAGATAAAATATACTTTTTGGCAATAATACTAATAATTAAAGTAATAATGAAAATAATAGTTATAATAATAATAATAATAATAATAATAATAATAATAATAATAATAACGATAATAATGATAATCATAATG
>NW_023661649.1:0-17241 GCF_015228065.2 Penaeus monodon | reverse complement strand
ATCCCTTTTGTATCTAATACATTAATGGAATAATCGCATCAGGTGCATTGTAATTTAATCTGACTCCGGTTTTCCCATTTTGACATATAACGCTAGGTGTACCTGTAATATCTATGAATTCACAGACTTGCCTATCTGCGAATTTGATTTACCTGCCCCTCCCTGTTTTTTCTGCCACTGCAACATCATCTTCCCCTGATGAGCAGAGCTCTGATCATGTTCTGAAGCAAGTTAGATTTCATGAAGGATATGATATTTGATTAACTGTTTAAAGAACTCCCAAGCGTACTGCCAACCAAGGACACGTCCATCAGAAAAACAACATTGCTTCAACACTCCATACCCGAGCCTGATGCTAAGCCTTCATACATATCAAGTTATAAGATCCCTCATTCAAAGCGACAGGGCTGGAAAAGGAGGTTAAAACAAATGTTGGACATGAATCTTATTCAACCAAGCAATTCACCCTGGGTCTCCCCCCTCCTCCTTGTTCCAAAGAAGGATAATACTTTCCGCCAGTGTCGACTATCGCAAGTTGAATAAAATAACAGTGCCAGAAATCCATCCCAATTCCTAATCTTAGATTGCTGTTACAAGACATTGGCTCTAATAATAAGATTTTTTCAACTATTGACCTTGCTAAAGGCTTCCTGCAAGTCCCTGTGGCTCCTGAGAGCGTGCCATATACGGCTTTCTCGACTCATATGGGACACTTTGAATTTTTAGTATGCCCTTTGGCCTTCGCAATTCCTCTCTTACATTTAGCAGATTAATGTCACTTGTACTATCAGGATTAATTAACGATGTGTATTTAAATGATATTTTAATTTGCTCGCCCTCCCTCTCTGAACACGAGAATAAATTGCATCAGGTTTTCAATAGGCTATCAACTGCAGGATTAACTATTCAACCTAGCAAGTGTCAGTTCTTCAAATCTAAGTTAGAATTCTTAGGCCATACCTTGTCATCTAAAGGTATTGCACCTAATGATTCAAAAGTTAAAGCCATTGCGACTTTCCAACACCTAAGAACCAGAAGGAATTGAGATCATTTTTAGGCCTTCAGGTTTTTACAGGCCGTTCATTCAAGATTACAGGTCCATCGCGACACCGCTTAATATCTCCTTAAAAAGGATTCTATTTGGCAGTGGACAGACGAGGAAAAGCCACATTTACAACTCTTAAGTCGCAATTAATTAAGGCTCCATCTTAGCCTTCCCGATTTCAGCTTGCCTTTTGTCCTCACCACTGATGCCTCAAACCTCGGGCTCGGGGCAGTACTCCACCAGAAACATGGCCATTCTGGAAAAACGCAGCCCATTGCTGCCCTCAATACGACGGACCGTGAACTACTAAGTATCACATGGGCCCTCCGTCACTTTCGAGAGCTAATCTTGGGATATCAGATAGAAGTGCCACATGATCATTCCCCCTCACGTCCATATTAAAGGTAGGACCCTCATGGACGACGCGCCCGCGCAATTGAAGTTCTAGCAGAGTTGACGTCACCATTGTTTATTTACCCAGGAAGCAAAATGTTGCCGACACGTATCATGCGCTCCCTCTCTGACGCTCACAACCTGCTTGAATCTAGCTCCTCGCCCACCTTTGCCTCCGCAAGATGAAATTCTCTGACATTGCACCGATCTTGGTAAATACTGCCGCGCCTACCGTTGAGGATCCTTCGGAGGACGAGATCCGGCCTGCACATGTTAACGGTCGCCGTTCCGACCCCATTCATTCTGTTACCTCCCCGGTCTTGGCTGCTCCAGCCTGTTACCTCCCCGGTCTTGGCTGCTCCAGCCGTAAACCCCCACGGAGGACGAGATCCGGCTGTGCAACGTAATGATAATCTGTACGGCCCCTTAATTCAAGCCTTAGAAAGGAATGAAATACCTCCCCCTAGCAGACATGTCGAGTAAGTCAATTGTACCTCGATGCTAACGGTCTACTTTGCTACAAGTCTCGATTAGGACAGAAGTAAGGATCTCGTAAACTTGTAGTATTCCTGAATCTCTTGAAGGTCGAACTCCCTTTCATGAATCGAAAGAAGCTGCACACTGTGGTAAGTATAAGGCAATTCACTAGATCAGCAACGCTTCTTTTTCCCACACCTCATTAGCAAAGTTGCTGAGCATGTTCGTCTGCAAGCAATGCCCATATTACAAAGGAAATACCAGTTGACCCAGCCACTGCATTGTAATATGACATTCCAGACTTCCCTTCCAGAAGGTCTCTTGTGACACATTGTCAGTTTTTCTACCTTCTGCAATGGAAATCGTTATATTTTAGTCTTCATTGATAACTTCACTCGTTTTGTGAACTAGTCCCCGTGCACAACAAATCAGCAAATGTTTGTTGCACATACTTTCCATGACTCTGTCTACGATATTCAGCCCATGCATTTTTCTACTGATAATGGACTGAATTTCATAAAAAGGTCATGGATAAGTTAAGTGAATCATGAATGTAATTGTGTTAAATTCTCCCTTACCGCCACAAAGTAATGGTATACAGAAAGGCTCAACTCCTCCATCCTACTCATTAATGAGATCGCTTGTTGTGCGACATCGGACATATGGATGAATCACTATTGACAACCCAGTCTTGTATAAAAGTACATTCCATTCCCTTAGGTGACACCACACATTTCTTTTATATGGAATGGATCAAAGACTACCCTATGACCTCTTTGATGAAAATCAAGTTCCTTCATATAATGATAATTATGCTGAACATCTTTTAAATAGAAACAAGTCAATCTTTCAGATCACAAAGAAGCATTTGACTAATTCCAGAGATAAAAACTGTCATTTCAATACAAAGTGCCATCCACAAGGACATTGAAGTTGGAGCACTAGTATTTAGAAAAGTCAACCAGCAACTCAATATTAAGTCAAAGCTTGCTCCTAGATTTGAAGGTCCATTAATGTAAATTAATGTAAAGAACAACAAGGCCTACATTAAATGCATACAGTCAGGTGAACAATCTTGGTTCTCATTTCGACGTTCTAAAGATTGCTCACAGGTTACTATTCTCCCCCGGCCGACGAAGACTAATTGATTTTTATCTTCCAGATCTTACTACTCTTCGGCTTATCATTCTTCACTTTGTCGTCTGCCGACCGCCATGCCCTACCCCCTAGGCATACGCCCTATTCTCCACAATATCTCCTCTGTTAATGTTAAGCCTCTTTTTCCTCTAAAGCAACGAATTCAGTTCTACTCTACTCTAAAGTCTTACCTCACAATTTCCGGTCTCTGTATTCATTCCACTCTCCCTGAAACTACCTTCGAGGCTTATTTCATTCAACCATTCCCATACAAAACAAATAACACCTTCACTTTAAACACAACATTCACTCATCCTAAAATCCTTCACGGCCAGGCTATTTCTATCCCACAGCAGATTTCTTAGATAACTGTGCAAAGACCACTCCTCGCACATTTGTTTGCACTTATCGCTTCTGGCACTTGACACAAATATGCGATCTTGCTCCAGGGCACTCATTACAAACCATAACATTATAGGTCAGTGCACATTCTCTGAAATTCGTGGTTCTCTTTTCCCCGTCATTACCTTATTATTTACTTCAAGGTACACAACTACAGTTATGTGAAAACAAGCATACCCT
The DNA here is from genome assembly GCF_015228065.2 of Penaeus monodon. Lineage (NCBI taxonomy): Eukaryota > Metazoa > Arthropoda > Malacostraca > Decapoda > Penaeidae > Penaeus > Penaeus monodon. The sequence continues at coordinate 13,607 of NW_023661649.1, read as the reverse complement.
GATGTTGTTCTACAAGGTGCTTTTGTTCTTCCAGCTCTGTAAACTGATTTCCTTATCCTTATTTTTACAGCCACCCATACATACACAAGGAAGATTGCAATAAATACCTCCTACCTGCAATGCATGTCGGTGTCATTGCCATCCTAAACATTTCTTTCCTAGTATAATCTCTCTACAGATGGCTACTTTGCAACAGTTTGAGTTTTACCCCCCTCAGCCCGTTCCACGCAACCTACATTTATCCCGTTACGTTACCGTCCCCGGGAAAAGGGTTATGTTGCCATAACCCTGGGAGCGTGCTATTGCATCCCCTACAGGGAGTTGTAAGGAAAACAAGCAAGTAATACCTACCCAGATTTCTTGCATATACCAGTAACCCTCATGTCATATAATATTATAAGAAAAAAAAAAAATTATTATTATATATAACAAAACAAAACAAAAAATTAATAAGTAAAAACATTTTAATACAATATTCGATATATTACTAACTTATTTTTTTTCTTTTTCCACAAACCTATTTTCATTTTCATATCTCGAACTATGCCTTCCCCCCTCATCAGCTGTGTGTTTGACACCAACCTTTTATTTTTCTGTGTGTGGGATATTAGAGTAAACTCATACCCCTCACAATAATATATATATATATATATATATATATATATATATATATATAATATATATATGATATATATAGAGTATATATATATAATATATATATCAATAAAAATATATATATATATATATATATATATATATCTATATATATATATATATATAAAAATATATAATTAATGATATAATAATAGTTTTAGATATTATTATATATTATTTATTATATTAAAATATTATATATATATATATATATATAATAATATATATATAATAAAATATTAATATGATGGAAATAGTTAACTATAAAAATCACACACAGAAAAATATTAAATTCTGCAAACACATCAATGATGATGAAGCATGTTCGAGATATTAAAAAAAATGTCCATAAACAATGAAAAAAAATAAGTTAGTAATATCTCAAATATTTTGTATTATGTTTTTACTTTTAATTTTTTGTTTTGTTTTCTTTATATATATATATATTTTATATATTTTTTTTTCTTTTTAATCATTATATATATGACATGATTACTGGTATATGCAATTGCAATCATTAGTCATTATTGCTTGTTTCTTACAAATCGACTGTAGGTATGCAATAGACCTCATATATGGACATACTATATAACAGGTAACGTATAATAAATGTATTCATTTTAAGGTCTGAGGGGTAAATACATAAAACTGTTGCAAATAGCCATCTGTAAGAGAGATAATACTATGAAGATACAAATATTATAGATGAATGACACCGACATATTGGGTATGAGTTATTCATTCAATCTTCCTTGTGTTTTATTATCGGTTATTGCTTGTAATAATATAAATTTAAAGTAATAGTTCACATGACTAAGAAACAAAAGCACCTTAGAACAAATAGGGATATTTAAATAAACTATATTTAGTAGCTGAAGTAAAATAATAAGGTAATGTGAAATAAAACAGTTTAGAGAAGGCACGACCTATATGTTAGTTGTAATGAGTGCCCTGGCAAGACGAATTTGGTCAGTGCCAGAAGCGTAAAGTGCAAAAAGTGCGAGGTGGTCTTTGCACGTTATCTAGAAACTGTGGTGGTAGAAATAGCCGCCGTGAGGGATTTAGGATGAGTGAATGTGTTTTTAAAGTGAATGTTTTTGTTTGTATGGAATGGGTGAATGAAATAAGCCGAGAGTTCAGGGGAGGTGGAAGAAAACAGAGACCGGAAATTGTGAGGTAAGACTTTTGAGAGGTAGAAAAGAATTCGTTGCTTTTGAGGAAAAGAGGCTAACATTTAAAAGAGGGGGATATTGTGGGAAAGGGGTATGCCCAGGGGGGTAGGGCCCTGGCGGTCGGAGAACAAAGTGAAAAAGATAAGCCGAGAGTAGAAGATTGGAAAATAAAAAACAATAGCTTGTCGGCCGGGGGGGAGAATGTACTGTGAGCAATCTTAGAAAGTCGAAAAAGAGACCAATAGTTCACCGACTGTATGCATTTAATTAGGGTTGTTTTTTTCATTAATATCTAAAGGACCCTTTTAAAACTGGAGCAAGTTGACTTAATATGAGTTTGGTTGGATTTCTAAAACTAGTGCTCAACTTCAATGTCCTTGTGGATGGCAATTTTGTATTGAAATGACAGTATTTTATCTTTTGGAGTTGTAAAAAGTTCTTTGTGATCTGAAGATTGATTGTTTTTTAAAGAATTAAATATTATCATTATATGAAGGAATTTGATTTTCATCAAGGGGTCATAGGGTAGTCTTTTACCCTTCCATATAAAAAAAAGTGGGGTGTACAAGGGGAGAATGGAATTTATATTAATACAAGACTGGGTTGCAATAGGTTTTCACCCTTTGTCCGATGTGCAAAACAAGCGATTCTTAAAGGAGGATGGAGGATTGACCTTTCGTAATCCCATACTTGTGGGCGGTAAGGAAATGTAACACAAATTACATTCTGATATCACTTAACTTATCCAGCCTTTTTATGAAAATTCAGTCCCTTCAGTAGAAAAATGCAGGGGGCGAATACAGACAGAAGATGGAAAGATGTGCAAAACTTTTGTGTTTTGTTGTGCAGGGGACTATTTCAAAAAAACGAGTGAATTTCAGAAGACTAAAATATAACGTTTCCATTGCGAGAAGGTAAAAAACCTACAATGTGTCCAAGAGACCTTCGGGAAAGGGGAAAAAGTCGGAATGTCATATTAAAAGCAGGGGCTGGGTCACTGGTATTTCCTTTGTAAAGGGGCTTTGCTTGCAAGACTGAAATGTCCAATTTTGCAATGAGGTGTGGGAAAAAGAAGCGTTGTGATCAAAGTAAATTTCCCTTTTATATTACCCAGTGTGCAGCTTTTTTGATAGGGAAAAAGAGGGGGGATTCGACCTTCAAATTCGGGAATAATAAAAGTTTACGAGACCCTTTGAGTTTCTTGTCCTAATTCGAGACTTGTAGCAAAGTAGACCTTTAGATCGGGGTAAAATTTGACTACCGAAAATGTTGCTGGGGGGTTTTTCATTCCTTTTAAGTTGAATAAGGGGCCCCGTACAGATATCATTAGTTGCACCACCCGGATCTGTCCTGGGGGGGTCCTGGGAGGTACGGCTGGAGCAGCCAAGCCCGGGGGAGGTAACAAAATGAAGGGGTCGGAAGGGACGTTAAATGTGCAGCCGGATTCGCCCCCGAAGGTCCTAAACGGTAGGCGGGGCAGATTTTTCCCAAGATCGGTGCAATGTCAGAGAATTTCATCGCGGGGGGCAAAGGTGGGCGAGGAGCTAGATTCAAGCAGGTTGTGAGGTCAGAGAGGGAGCGCATGATAGGTTCGGAAACTTTTTGCTTCTGGGTAAAAAACAATGGTGACGAAAAAACTCTGAAAAAATTCAATTTGCGGGCGCGTCGCCAGGGGGCCCACTTTAAATAGGACGTGAGGGGGGAATGATCAGGTGCACTCTATTGATATCCCAAGATTAGCTCTCGAAAGTGAGGGGAGGGCCCAGTGAATTAGTAGTTCCTCCCGATGATGGGTTTTCCCCGCTAAATTTGAGGGGCGACTTGCAAAAGCAATGGGGCGTTTTTCCAGAAGGGCCCATGTTTTTGGGGAGTACTGTCCGACCCCGAGGTTTAAGGCATCGGGGAGGAAAAAAGGAAAGCTGAAATCGGGGAAGGTAAAGAGGGGGCCCAAATTTAAATGGACTTAAGATTTGTAAAGGGGTTTTTTTCCTTCTGCCCACTGCCAAATAGAACCCTTTTTAAAGGAGATGTTTAAGCGTGTCGCAATGGCCCTGAATTTTTGAATGAAGGCCTGTAAAAACCTAAAACCCTAAAAATGATTAAATTTCCCTTTGGTTTTAGGTTTTGGAAAGGGGCCCAAGGCTTTAACTTTAAATCTTTAGGTGCATCCCTTTAGATGAAAAGGTATGGCCCTAAGAATTTAACTTAGATTTGAAGAACTGCCCCTTGCTAGGTTGAATATTTAATCGCTTTGTTTCCTATAAAAACCCGATGCAATTTTTTTCTGGGTTTAAAGGGGGAGGGCAAAAAATTAAAATATCTTTTAAAACACGATGTTAATAACCTGATAGTAAAGTGCTTTAACTCAAATGTAAGAGGGAATGCGAAGGGAAAAGGCATACAAAAATTCAAAGTTCCAATATGAGCGAGGGAAAGGATAGGGCACGCTTAGGACCCAAGGGATTTTGCAGGAACCCCTTTAGCAAGGCAAATTTAAAAAATTTTATTTTTAGACCCAAGTCTTGTAACAGCAACTAAGATTAGGAATTTTGGGATGGATTTTGGCATGTTTTTTTATTAAACTTGCGATAGTCGCCCACTGGGCGGAAAGTTTTATCCTTTTTTGGAAAAACAAGGAGGGGGGGGGACCGGGGTGAATTGTTGGGTTGAAAAAGTTTCATGCCCAACATTTTTTTAACCTCCTTTCCAAGCCCGTCGCTTGTGGGGATCTTAAATTTTATTGTATGAAGGCTTAGCCAGGCCAGGGTAAGGGTGTTGAACCCAAGTTTTTTTTCTGAAGGCGGCCCTTTGGTTTGGGCAGTAGTTTTGGGAGTTTTTAAACAATTTAATAAAAATATAACCCTTAGAAAATCTAAACTTTGTTTCAGAACATGACGGGCCCTTGCTAACAGGGGAAGATGATTTGCAGGGCAGAAAAACAGGGGAGGGAGCAGGTAAAAAAAATTTGAGATAGGCAAGTCGTAAATTTTATGGGAAATTTTAAGGGTAAACCAGGTTAATAGTCAAGGGACCGGGGTCGATTAAAACGCCCTGACATCTATTATCAGTATATTATAAAAGGGAAAGGGTAATGTTGCAAACCCTTTTTACTCGTGTTTATCAGGTAATATCAAAGCAGTACCGGGAAAGGGAGAGTGGTGCAGAGAAGGGGGGGACTATGGTCATGTTGATTTCTAGTGTCATTGCGGGTGTAAAGGGGGTCGGTATGGCCAAGGCAAGAGGGAGCCCTTAACGGGGAATTTGCCCATTAAAAGTAATGCTTTTAGGAGGTTAGAGAAATTCCTGAGGGTTTATAAGAATCATGACCAACAAGATTTTTCTCCAAACTTGTGAGAAAAAATTTTATCCCAAGAGAAATTTTAAAGATTTTGTGCCAAAAGGGAAATCTATCTCGTTATCCAAAAATGGGGGTTTCCCCCCCCTTTTGAAAATCTAATGATAATTCAAAATTCTGAAAGTATCACGAGACCAAGAACAAGAAGACCCCTGTCTAAGAAGAAATATGGGGTTTGCCATTTAAATAGAGGAAAGCAAGGCGGCTGAGTGTTTATTAGGGATGAAAAATTGGACAATGATGTTTTCCCGGTATTTTGCGGTCTGGGGTTTTTGGCTTTTCCTAAAAAAGGCTTTTTGCTTGGCTTTGGGCGGAGCAATCTGACTTTTGACCACGGGTCTGGAACGGAGCAGTGACCCCATGGATGTGAGGGATGCCATGTAAGGGCATTTATGGAGTCGAAAAAGGTCGCCCGTGCCCTTTTGCACAACATTTGAAACACTGATCCCTGTCCGGTGCCCAGTTGGGACAAAAGGTTTGTTATGTTGGGAAATGAGGTGAGTTAGATGAGGGGGAAAAGAGTCTTATGCCCCGTTTTAATTTTGTGGGGGGTGTTGTTTTTGGACTTTGTGGTCCGTGTCATTTTTTGGGGAAACCCGCGGTTGGGGTTTGCGTTGGGGGTTTTGTCGTTTGGTTGTTTTTTTGTTTTTGGTGTGTTCCCCTTAGTAGGTGATGCCTGCATGACGATACAGTGGGATCTTCTCTCTGATGACTTCAATTCCCCGGGGAACTAAGAAAATGGGTACCCTCAAAAGGTTCCAAACGCTTTTGTACAAAAGTAGGTAAAAAGAAAACTGGATAGTTTTCAAAATTACGTAAGGAGGAGACGTGATGTTGTTAAACAAGGTTTTAAATGGGGGAGTCAGGGTTTGTGACTCCATTGAAATTTGCCCCCAAAGCGATTGAAAAAATACCAAATGTTTCGACAAAGAAGCAGGTTAAAATGAATAAGTCTCCAAATGAATATGATGACTTAATCTAAGGTTTTGAACAAAGACTAAAAATATTTTGAAATAACTCCAACGCCAAATCGGAGCAAGGCAAAGCATTAATCCTTTTGTATTTTGCTGAGGTAACTAAAAGGGTTTTTCAGCCCTTTTACGCTTTTTAGCCAAAGGGGGCCCTTCTGACATTCCCCTTTTGAAAATCATAGATAAATTTTCAAAAAACTTCAACCGGAATGGACGACCCATCAAATTTCGTACGTATTGAATTTGAGGGGGTTGAAAATCAGTTAGAAAGGGGGTTTGGGAAGGGGTAGGTTTTGGGGGGGGGCAGTGGTGGAATTAGCAGTTAAAGGGCTTAATGGGGGAAAGCAGGATAATGGGAAAAACGGGCGGGGAGAATGCAAAGTTAAATTACCAACCGAAGAAAATTTCATAGTTTTCGGGATCGAAATTTACCCACTTCGAAATTTCACTCGAATAGTGGCCCAACACGAGGATCCCCGAGGCGATTCCGGGTAGGTACGGGCCACTCTAGTTCCTCGCGAAGGTTCTTTGAGTTGCCAAACCCATGATCCCCTGGGTCGTCCCAAAGGTACCCCCACCAGGAGACAAGAGACAACTGATGGGAGGGCGTCCAAGGAAAAGAGCTGGGTCCCCATATAGCTTGATTTGGGATTTTTAAAATATATATATAATAATTTTTTAAATATAATATATATGTGGTGTGTTGTGTGGTGTGTGGTGTATGTATATTAATTTTTAGTATATAACATTGTAAATTTATTTTTTTAGGGTGTGTTTGGGGTTTTTTTTTTGTGTGTTTTTTGGGGGTTTTGGTGTTTTTTTGGGGGGATTTCCTTTATGGATTTTTTTAATAGAAATATATAAATATATAAATAATATATATAAAAACATTTTATACATTGTATATATATATATAATAATTATATAATAAACAATATTTTATAATCGACCATTTTTGTTACCGCGAGGGAGATCAGAACTGCGGGGTTTTAACGGAGTGCGAGTTTCGGGTGGCACCGATAGGTGCTTGGGCCCCCCCCCTGCGGGTCCACTTCAAAACTCCCGTCCCCCCAGTGGCCCCCCAAAGGGGTTTTTCTTTTTGGACAGACTAAGGGAGGGGGAGTGTGCCGTGGGTTCCCCAGGGCGTTCTGACGATCACAGAACCAGAAACCGAGGGACCATTTGCTTGTGGGGGTTCTTAAAGCGGAACACTCGAAGCAGCTCAGGGCCCTTGGGTAGCCCAAGGAAACGAATCCCTTTTCCCGGAGACATTAGGGGCCCACGAACGGTCCCCAAGGCTCGGGAAGGGGAATTTAAAGTCTTGCGCTTTCCCCAGGGTGCGTAGGGCTGGGGAATGCGAGAAGGGAAAAGGGAACAGTCCTCAGGATTCTTGCTAGGGGGTCAAAGGGCATTTTTTTGTAAAGACCTTCGCCCTGCTAAAAGCCCGAGAAAACCCTAAGCTCTCCTCACAGATGCGCGTCGATCGGGATGGACGGAATCTCAGATTAGTTTAGGTTCGTGAAAGGGTGAGTATTTGAAAAGTTGTACCCCGGTGGAACCCCCAACAGTTTTGCTTGGATGCAAGCGATTCCGTGCCTGGCCCGGGGGCCCGCCCCTCAGGAGGAACCTCCTCCTAAAATTTGGGTTGGTGGGGATTTCAAGTGAAGAGTGGGAAAGCTGCAGGTATGTGATACCTGCGAATGCTAAAGGTGGGGGGAACCCATGGCCCGGGGCTGCTACGTCTGACTGCATTTGGCAGTTTGGGACCTTCCCCTGACCCGCTGAGGGGCGTGGGCATCCCTTCGGAAGGGGGAAAGGGTCGTTGGACTGTAGCAAAAACCGTGGCATTACTGCTCACAACCAGGGAAGGTTTCGCCCCCAATTTTTCGGGAAAAGGACCCCCAACCACTACGAGGGCACAGAGACCGGAGCAGTCTGGAAATTTATCCTGGCAAGTCAAAATAGACGTTTACTAGCGCTTCGAGTAATTTTGGAACGCCGTCCCCAGTTTGGTCGTGGGGTTTCCGAGCTACATCGACTCAAGAAGGGTTTACCGGGCATCGGGAAAGCTAGGGAGATCCGGGGCTAGGGGGAATTCCCACAAGATATTGGCCGAAACAAACCTCTATCTGGTACTGAAAATGCTGTAAACGGAGGGGGGATGTCGAATTCTCCCGTTAATTCAGGGGTAGAAAGGGTGTGTCCTTTCACCAATACTTTCAACATTTTAGGAGGATAAAAGGGAAGGCTACTACCAAAGTCAGTGGGAGCAAAAAATAGGCAATATTAAGGTCTCAGACCCTTTACTTGCCGACGTGTGATCCTATCTGAGCATTGGAGTCACTTTTTTTGGGGGCTTGATGATTAGCAATGAGCGAAGCCCCTAGGCCTAGGGTCTCCGGACCCCGACAAGATCAGGACTTTTGGGGGGTTAGGGGAACCGTTCAGTCGATCAGCTTGCGGCGAGGACGTTGAAGTTTAAAAAATTTAAATACTGGAGTGTAATCCTATTTGGGGTTTTAGACCAAAAAGCAGTAGACGGAGGTTTTGGGAACAGGGGCATGAATAATAATAATAAAAAAGATAATAAAATTTTTAAAAATCATCAAATGTATCAAACTTCCTTATTTTCCCCTTTTATTATATTGTCTGATGAATACCATTTGAAATTATTTATTACCTAGGAAGTTGGCGGAAGGAAGTGTCCCCCACATAACTCGACCTCTCTGTGGTACGGGAACGCAACCCGGCTTTCCCCGGGGGGGGGAGGACGAAATACGACACTCTCTTAGATTTCTGTTGGGATACCAAAAAATTTAAAAGTTTTCAAATCCCTTAGGAGAACGATTTTTTGCAAAGGGGTCGGACGCTCGGCCCAGTATGGATGATCCTGGTACCCCTTCTCCCCCCCTCAAGGAGGGGGGGATATGACCAATCTATGACGAATTCGACCCGAAAAAAGGAACCCCCACAAAAGACAAAACGAGAAGACCCCCTTTTTAAAAAACCCAAAGAGAATGCGAGGTTCGCGAAGTAAAATGCTGAGTGAAAATCAACGCTTTGAAATGAACCCCTTTATATCAAAAAGGCCTTGATGGTCAATGGGAGGCGATTTTTATTTTGTCAAAAAATTGCGGATGGGAAGCCCCCTTGTTTAAATACAATACAAAATCCCGATAAGGATTTTCTTAAGGGCAAATTCATGATTTCGAGTAAATAAAATATCCTATGGGCCAAAACCCGAAGGGGGAATCTTTCACAGGGATTTGAGGGGCGATGGAAAAGAAAGGGAAATTTTGAGAGCATGAAGGGCCCAAAACTAGGGACGTTCATTTTTATGACAAAAACGGACAACCTATTTAAAAGTATTTTAAAAAATCAAAAAAATCGTTTCCCTAAATGGTGAAGCCATGGACCCCACTTTTACTAGCCAAACTCCCAAAGGCTAATTGGGGGTCCCCCCAGTCAGGATTCTGAGTGAAACCTGAAGAAGGAGACCAGAAAATTTGCATATATGAAAAAGCATGAATTATACGAAGCTAAGAGGAAGTGGAAAGTTTTTACACACAAACCGATACTTCCTAGCCGAAGCAGTAATAACAAACCCCCAGTGTAGTAATGCAGTCAACGCTTAAGCAAGGATAAAGAAATTGCCGACCCCGAACAAACCCTTAAGAATTTAAAATTAAAGTTTATCATTGACTAAATTGGTCGATCAATGGCTGCATAACCAATAAAAATCCAAGGAGGTGAAAAAGAACCAAACGTGGAGGCACCTTCCATCCGGAATCTGTGAGGACTTCGCCTGGCTCGCCGGCTTCTCGTGCGAGAAGCAGACGCAATTGTCAGTCAGGGGGTCAGGACATGGAGGCTTTGTCTCCCCAAACCATCCCGAGAGGGTCCCGGGGAACGAGGGAGAGGAGGGGGCCCCTCCCAAAAAAAGAAGAAAAAAAAGGTGGAAAGGGGATTCCAAACCCCCCTAAAACAATCTTGCGCGACCATTATACAATGGGAAATGTGAAGTCTTAATCTAAAGAACTGCGAAAGTTTTGATTAAAGTAAATGACCTTAAAAATTTTTAGCCTCGTCTATGCTCCGATTTTAGTTTCCAAAAAAGACTTTAAAAAACCCCTTTTCGACGAAGTCGTTTTGCGAGGAATAATCTAGTCGGAAGGATCGTGAGGATAGGGGGGGAGGGGGGAGTGCCCGTACATTCCCCCAAAGCCTCCCTTTTAAGAAGGAATTTATTCTACTTTTGGGGTTTTTGCATGCAAAGTAAAAATAATGGCAGTATCGGCTATATGTTTATTTATTTTCCAATGAGCAGGGTAGCCCATGAGGCTCTTTGCTTTCCCGGAAACGGGTTTTCCACAAAAAAAAGTAATTTTAGCTGAAATGCCATATGTTTTGGGTTTCCCCGCGGGGGGATGTAGAGGTGAGCAAGTAGTTAAATTTCTTAATGAGTTGATTTTAACCTCGAAGATGGTAGTCCGACGCGGGGGGCGATAAAACCCGGTAATTTGAGCTTTATTGAATTACACTGGTCTTTCTAAAACAGCCAAGTGCGTCGCAACCATTTAGACTCGTTGGGAAGCGAAACTTCCTATTTGATTAAATTTCATGCAACACAGGAGAACGCCTTCAGCGCCTAAATTTAAGAAAAAGAGCAGACGGGTCGCCTTCACAAGGAGGTCTCTGCACGAATAGTCAAAGTAGTCCCGTTTTTTTTCGGGAAGATGTTCATACAAACTGATGTAATCGAGACCTGCGTTTTAAACCCTCGCCGCCCGTGGGGAAAAGTAACCTGGACTTTCCTTTCACACAGAGGGTATTTAAAAACCCAAAAAGGGAAAAAGACAGATGTCACCAAGAATGTCCATCTAAAAAAGGACCAAACCAAACCTTTTTAAACCCCTCTCCCCCCCGCCCCTCCTTTTTTCTCTCTTTCCCCTCTCCTCCCTCCCCTCACAACACAACCACAACAAAATATATTATATATTATTTATATTTTTTATGATTTTTATATATTATATATTTTAATTTTTATATGCTTATTTTTATATATATGCATTATTAAAATAGAAACCACACCACACGCAGCACGTACGCAACACGCAGCACGCCCAGGGACGCGCAAAACCCAACACACAACACACACACCCAAAAAATAATATATAGGGCATCTAAATTAATTTTATATATAAATATATATATAATATAATATATATACAGATGTATTTGGTATTAAAAATTTTTTAATAATAAAATTCATTAAAATGCATTATAATCCATATATATAATTATTATATATAATATATATATAAATATATATTAATATGTGCAATATTTATTTAAAAGCATACATACTTTTATTAATATATATATTAAAAAATTTATATTATATTTAAAATTTTAATTTTATTATAATATATATATATATTTTTGTTAATAATTAATTTTTTATAAAAAAATTTTTTTTATATAATTAATATATATTATATATATTATATATATGGAGGTATTTACCAAAACACCCGAGATGGGCGATTTAAACATGATCATTTAAATCAAAAATTTTAAAAAAAGAATAATTTTATTAATAAATTTTTTTTTGTCCCCCAAAAAAACAGAAATTTAAGGATAGGGATGAAAATAAACCCATAATATACCTTTTTATATATATATAAAATATATAAAAAATAAATATATTCTGGTAAAGTGATATAAACAAAATTTCCCCATTCCCTTAAAAAACAAATTAAAGAGTTTATTGTTTCAGAGAAGTAGAATACTGAAAATTTGTTAACAATACAGTAGTGCAATAAAATTTTATAAAAATATATATATAATATATATATATATAATTTCTATTAAAAAAAAAAAATTTACTTTTATATATATTAGAAGTAATGGATTTAGACAGAAATTTTACAAAATTTAACCTGTGGTTAAAAAAAACAATTTAAACTTTTTTTGAAAAAAATTATTATTCCCCATTTGTAAGGCACAGGTTTAATTTTATCTGCTTAAAGTTCTTTTTTTTGTTTAATTTCCCGCATTTTCTGTCACAAATACAAATATACAATATATTTAAAAAAATTTGTAACAAACGGTCCAAAGTTTTTCATTTTTATCTATCGGTGTGTGGTGTAGATATATTATATTAAATTTTATATAAAAAATAAAATATATATAATTAAATATATTTAATAAAAATAGTATATTTAATATATTTTTATATAAAATATATGTTTTTTAATAATTTTTATAAAAAATTTTAATATATATTTTTTGTATAATAGATAAAAAAGATATTACAAATATTGACTATGTATTATTATGAATAGTGTGTTTGCTTAATGTAATGTATAATTTTATAAGATTTTATTTTTTATATATATGTATATTTTTACATATATATATGAATATATAAATATATTACAAAAAATATTAAATATAACACACACAAAACAATATATTACATAGTAAAATATATTTAAAAAATATATTTAAAAAGCAAAAAATAAATTAATTTTGTAATATATATGAAATTTAAAAACATACAATATATATTACATATGTAAATATATATACATATATATATAATATGTAAATATCCAGATGAATTTTGAAAAAAATGTGTTCCCTTTTCAAAAATCTAGTTTTTGTATTGTGACAAACCGATATTTATTCTAAAAAATATGGAAACCGGATTTTTGTAAGGAGAGGTTCGCCCACACCCTAGAGGGGAAAAACAAAGGGTGCCGGCCTCAGTTCCCCTTTCGAGATGAATCACCCAGAGCGCCCGAACAGGGCCCGAGGGTAAAAGTTTAAAACCCTTTGTCGGCGATGCACATTTTTGTTCATAGGCGTTTTGTAGAATGAAAAAAAATTTTTCAAAAACTCCTGAAAGCGAAGAATAAGATTAGTATCTTAAAATATGAAAGGTACAAAGATAGCACCACCCCCAAAAGTAATAAAGCTTCAGGGGTGAAAAACTAAGAAATGGACACCTGGAGAATGGGCAGGTAAGGCAAATTTGGGATTGATTAAGCAAACAGCGCAAAACCTAGCCAAGAAAAAATTTAGAAAAGAAGTATATTTTCATCTGGGAGCATTTTTTTTCATTTTTGGTTTTCTATTGTCAATGGTTGCCAATTTTATGTATTTTTTTGCCATTAATTTTGGTTACAGTAATTATGGTGTCAATATTTGGGGGCCATTTCGTTATTTCCGTTTAGTCTCTTTGTTGCAAAATTTTGTATAATTATGGTTGCCCAAATTGCCATTTGGTGCTCTTTTCATTTTGGAATTCTGATCGTTATTTTATTTTTGGTGCCATATTGCCATTTGGTTGTCATGTTCCTTTAGGTTTCCCCATTGTAATTTGGTTTTTATATTTTTAACCCGGTTTCCATATTTTCATTCTGGTATTCATTCTTAATTTTGGTGCCC
>NW_023661648.1:0-15000 GCF_015228065.2 Penaeus monodon | reverse complement strand
ATATATATTATATAATATATAATATATATAATATTATTTTATATATATAGGAACCTTTCAAATGCACACACACAACACACACACACACAACACACACCACAGACACCACACACACACACCCCCGCACACACACGCACGCCACACACACACACACACACCGACACCACACACACACACACACACACAAACACACAACACACACACAACATACACAACACACATACACACACACACCACACCACACACACACACAATATTAAAAATATTATATATAATATATATATATATATATATTTTATAATTATATAATTTTATATATATATACCACACATACATTCCGTATGTATGCCTAGTATCCAGAGGTATATTTTAGCATCAAGCCATAAGCGGCTTCTACAGGATATAAATAGTTCTAAAAACCTTTTTTACGCCAGCTAAGTAAGGGAACCATTAGAAATATATATAGCGTAAGATTAAGGCTGAGAGAAGAAGGGTTTCTTCATAAAGGGAATCATGGACCCCTTGTGGGGGCCGGAAAGGGGGTGTCCCTGACATCCCGGGGATCACTGAGGGACATGGTGGGCAGGAGAGAGAGAGAGAGAGAGAGAGAGAGAGGGGAGAGAGAGAGACGGAAGAGAGAGGAGAGAGAGGAGGAGACAAGATGAGAGGGGAGAGAGGGAAAGAGATATACTGAAGATATATAAACAGGTAAACAGATAGATAAATAGACACAGACAGATAGATAGGCTGAGAGAGAGAGAGAGATTGGTAGAGAGAACGAAAAAAGGAAGAAGTGTAAAAAAAAAAAGACGTTTAGATACCTAAAACAGAATATATACAGCTGTTACTCAGCATCTGCATAATAAATGGTGGAGGAAAAAGTTTTAATTGATGAGACGCAGTTGTGACTGACCGGAGGTAAAATTTAGTTACTAAATTGTGCTTGGAATTATCAGTAGTGGCCATGGAATTACGAAATTATTAAAGTATACTTTCATTTCATGTTTTACTTCTGCGCTTAAGATATATGACATAAGAAGGTAATGAATATTGTTATTGAAACTATTGAAATACATTCCCTTTGTCAGACCTGTGCTTTCGAACTTAGCATCCCCGGGCCATTCTCAGACAAAAGAGGCTGCTAAAAACTAGAATGCCAGAAATTTTATAAATCTCTGCCACTAGGTACCTAAGTCTTTCAACTATAAAACTAATAAAATAGAAATCTACTTTGTGATACACAAGATGGCGGGGAACTTTACCCCACTTTTGGAAATTAATGTAAAAATGCAAAAAAAAAAAAAAAAAAAAAAAAAAACACGCTATGCTTGCATTTCATTTTCTTGTTTCCAGTTTAAAAGAAAAGATTGCAAGCATCTCCAAATCAGTGCTACTTACGGGGATTGGGATTATATGAAATATTTGATTTTGGTTGTCAGATACCGTTCCTTGTGTTGTATTCCTTTCACTAATGGTTTTTCACCATTGTCTTGAAAAGGCGCTTAATTGGTCACAGCAACTATACTCACCCATTCTGAGAGTGCTCATTGAAGCTAATGTTTATCGTAAAAATAGGTACCCTCAAAAGAAGAAAAAGTCAGTGTGCCTGAAACAGCCCTGTATTAAGGCCCTTCTTTCCCTTTTCTATGTGAGAAACCACCGCTTATCTTTTGGTTTTATTGATTGAGAATCGTCGATCTGTTCACATGTGAGTTTTTACGTGGGACTTTGGGGATAGACTTTTGTTTCCTCCTGCGATCGCGACGGCTGGTGTCTGATCTAATTAGAAGAAAGAGGACGGATGAGGGACCCCAGACATTAGAACTGCTTAGGAGGCAGCTAACTGACGGTTATCACATTTGGCGCTTATGACTGATAGTTTTTTTTTCTCGCTGTCTCTTTTTTATGTGGATCTACACCGTGTTCCCACTGGGAGGAGTGCGGTTATTTTGTTCGAGTCTGAAACCTTAAAAAAGATTTTTATGGTTTTGTCCTTGTTTTTTACCCCTCTCCCCATTCATTCCCGCTGCCCCCCCTTTTCCCCCTTTCTACCGCCTTCCCTGCTCGCCCTGCTCTCAATCTCCGGCCCCATTTCCCCCCGCTCCGCTTACTTCTCTCCGTTCGTCCCCAAATTCATCCTTTCCCCTCCCCTTTCTCCCGGCTCATCCTTCCCCCTGACCCCAACCCCCACCCCCCCCCGCGTCCCCTCCCTCTCGCCCTCTTCGCCCCCCCCTGCCCTCTCTACAGCCTACCTAAACACAAGTTTCTTTCGGGCCATTTTGCGACTGGGGGCTCCCGCTCTTATTAAAAATTTTTTTGAGGTTTTATGGAATTTGAAACCATTTTTTGGGAAAGTTCTTTTCTCATTTCGATTTTTCCATTCCTGTTTTTCTTCGTTTCATCTGAATAAATTAAGGGGAAAGGGGACCCCCTTTCTCTCCTCTGATACAGCACGCTTCTTTCTCGCTATCCCAAATATATATATATATATATATATATATTAAAATATATATAATATAATATATATAATAATATATATACATATATATATGTAATATAAAAAAATAAATATATATTTACATATATTATTAATAATATATATATAAATATATATAATAATTATATATAAAAATAATATTATAATTTTAAATTTTGTGTGTGTGGTGTGTGTGTGTGTGTGTGGGGTGTGTGGTTTTGTGTGTATGCATGTACACACACACCACACACACACCACACACACCACAACCACACACCCACACAAAAATATAATATAAAAATTTTATATATATATAATTATATAATATTAATTATGATATATTATATATATATATATAAATTATTATATATATTTTGTATTATTATATATAATTTATATTATATTTATATTAATATATTATTAATTATATATAATATATATATATATATAATTATAATAGGAGAGAGAGAAGAGAGAGAGAGAGGAGAGAGAGAGAGGAGGGAGGGGAGGAGGAGACAGATAGAGAGAAGATAAAATGAGGATAGTTAACTAGAGGGAGTAGGTAGTAGAAAGATAAAATTATGAAAATAGATAAAATTCACACAAAAACACCTTATCTAAAAAAATATCTCCACACACACACCACAACACGTGTGAGTATATTTATAATATTTATATAATATATATTTTATTAAAATTTTTAAATTATTAAATATATATTTTAAAATATAATATAAAAATTATAATAATTAAATTTATATATAAAATAAAAATAATATATATAAAATAATATTAATTTTAATAATTATAATATAATATTATATATATATGTATAAAATTATAATATAATATATATTAAATATATAATATTTATTTTTAATATATATGTTTTTTAATTATATTTATATATAAAAGAATATATTAAAAATTATAAATATATTATTATATATATATGTGGTGTGTGTGTGTGTGTGTGTGTGTGTATGTGGTGGTATTTGTGTGTTGTGTGTGTGTGTGGCGCCGAAAACGCCTATGATTGCCAATGGGTGGGGGGTGCTGTACCCCCCGGTACACTCTTTTATTCGAGGGTCAACCGTTAATTAAAAAAAGATTTTTAAAAGCACAGTTACAAAGCCACTAAATATTAGATTATATAATAAAGAACCACAAAATTGGATACATACGCATTGCGGGAACAGTCAGAATATCAGCTAAAGGGTTTCTGATTCCAGAGTGTTATGGGCGTCTTGACGGCACGGAGTTTCCTCTCGAACTGCCCTCACACTTTAAACATACACAGGCTACAGCGTCAAGTAACATTACTTCATATGTTATACATTAGTTGGGTCGTGATCTCACTATCCCCCAAAACATCGTCATATGAAGAGCCGCCATCACCCCCTGTGGCACGACCCCTCGCAAAAAATTTTTGTGACAGGTCACCTCTTACGGCTGATAAGACCATATGTTAAACCCAATGGTACTCGTCGAGGCCTTCTCGGCGGTGTAACACAAAAAATGAATTTAAACCATACAGGCCTATCCGATCGCAGTTTTACGAATACGTGGTCTACAAAATATGTGATATATCAGTTGCTTATATGAAGTCTGTGATATATCAGCGGCTACACTCCCCCTTTTGCTCCAAAGTGTAGCAACCAAATAATCTCCCTGTTTTGGAAAATGCTTCCAAGAGGCATAACTTCACGATTGGTCTGATGAATTTTGGCTTTTCTCACGAGACCATCTTTTACCGGGCCCAAACCCCTATCACCCTTACTAGGGTGAATGAGGACAAGGTCTCCTTCCTGAAGATTTGAGAGGGCTTCAACTGTCTCTGCGCATCCTCATGTGTTCATGTACTCCAAAAAGGGCAAATGATAAGGGATACTGAAATCACTAGCTGTATTGCGGCTGGACAAGGAAAAAAACTCAACGTCCCCAACAAAAGGGAGAGAAACAACAGAATTGGACCTCTCAGGACATCGGGCTCCCGAGATCAAAAACCTCTCCAGTACTCAGCAAAACAACTGCAGTATAATGTATCTGACACTATACATCTGCCGGGATCATTTAGACAGAAAATATCAGGTGAAGATGCCCCAAACCACTATGTCTACACATGGTAATCGTCTCACTGCAAATGTAAAAGGGCACAATTTAGTGTCACAGAAGTCCTTGCACAAGGTCCTCGCACGTCATCTGTTCGTCCTCTGTACGCTTCCATAAAAGGGACTGATGGCACCTTCCAGTACTGGGCATTAATGCCGAGTAGGGATCACCATTTCGTCAGGACTTCAGCCCAAAAAGACTGGATTCCGTGGTGCCAATAGACGTCCGAAGAGACAGGATATTTCGAGCCGAGAGTAGACGTCACAAATAACAGATTCAGATACACGTAGTGTGGGGTTTTATCTGAGACCGACGACATTTGTTACATTTGTCGCTCAGGCCCGACTCTGGTATATCCTTGTCTATCAAATTAACGCCGTCTCTAGGTATGTCCATTTCTGCCTCCATCTCTTCTTGTGTCCACCGAAATTTCCAGCGGGAGATGCATCCACGAGATCTGACCGATACAGCTTTGTGGGTTTCCTACTGTAGTCAAAAAAGCACTGTATTTTTTTTTTTACTCTGTAATCATACAGCACGGCGAGTTTACAACTCTGAAATAAACACAACACTGTGGGTTTTGCTCTGAAATAAATACAACACCGGGGTTTTTGCTCTGTAATAAAACAACACCATGGGTTGTTTTGCTCTGCAATAAAACAACCGTGAATTTGCTCTGTAATAAACACAACACTGTGGGCTGTTTTTTGCTCTGTAATAAACACCACCGGGGTTTTTGCCCCGTTTAAAACACAACACTCTAGGTTTTACTTGTAATAAACACGACACCGTAGGTTTTTGCTCTGCAAAAACCCAACACCGTGGGGTTTTTTTCTATTATAAACACAACACCCGTAGGTTTTTATCCATTTTAAGACAACACCGTAGGTTTTATCCATATAAACACAACACCCTGAGTTTTCAACTCCGTAATAAAAAAACACCGTGGGTTTTCATCCATTATAAACACAGACAAAACGACACACACACACACACACACACACACACACACAAAATACACACACCACCACACACACACACATATAATATATATATATATATATATATATATATATATATATATATATATTATATATATAAAACCCGGATGGTACACTTCAAACCTTGTCCCATCAGGTGTCATTCTCCTTGGGCGGACGCAGGGGCCGCCAGCTCTCTCTTTTCGCAGGGGAGTAAACATTCCCCGTCGAAGGGAACCCCCCATAAAAGGAACGTTTGTAAGACAGAGGAAGAGAGAGACAGCAGATAGGCTAAGCCACACAGGGCCCAGCTCAACCCCCTTTCGCCCTCGACCCGGGGGACACGGGGTCTTTTATATCTATCTTCAACAATAAACCAGCAAGTCAGACCTCTTTCATTGACCTGCCCCAAGACCATCTCACGTGTCGCTCACATCTGATGGCAGCGGTTTATCAAGAACCTCCCCAACGCCAACCACCTACCACCACGTCCTCGCCGACGCCTATTGCCAATCCCCGCTATCTACCCACAAATATTCCTGTCGAAGTGCTTCTTCGCCTCCCTTAACGCCAGCCATCGCTACCAACTCCTACTCTGGCCCACACTATGTCTATACTACTATTCGTCCTGAAACCCAACCCCGCCTGTGCTACCCTCCTGACAAGTCGTTGAAAATATATCCTTGTCCCTACGCCGCTACACTCGCCCAAACGGCTCACCTGCCTATCAACTCAAACCTTCGCCAACACAGCCAGGATTTCGCAGTTCTCTCCAGACATTTCCCCGTACTATTAAAAGTAAGTGTACCCATTAGTGCCGATTAACTATTGCCCTCCCTATACCCACCCTCACCTTTCAGCAAGTTGCCTTCTTTCAAATTCACACAAATAAGTGTATTACAAAACTTTCGCTGTCAATCATTGTTTTTCAAAATAAAAATTTTTCTGCTATGGTGTTTTGTCTAATGTTTAAAATCGTTGTCCCCATATTGTAGGGTTTATTTTATTTATTTTTTCTCAGAACAAATAACATTGTATGATAAGTTCGGTTTTCCCCGTTGTGTTACATATTTACTGCTACTATTTTCGTTGTATATTTTTGTTTTCACCTGCATAGGTTTTCACCTTCCACGCTAATCGTTTACATATTCACACATAGTTTTAAGATACATGTAGATTAACTGTCTTTAGCCCAAACTCACTTACTTGCCCACTCTACACGGATTTATTCTAGGATTATTTTTTATGAAGTGTCTTCCCTAGGATTATAACTGAACCCAATCGCTTTCATGAAATCCTCTCGAAATAGTTGCAATAATGGCAACCCATTGCAGATACACGCTTTATGTAGGCTTACACGGTTATTATCACCGGAACTAATTCTAAGCCCGGTTTCATGGCCGCAAATAAGGAATCCTGCGCGCATACGATTGAAGTGCTGAGACGAGCACGTTAGAATTAAGTCCATGCCCAGCTGCCTGGTGTCCGAAGCATATGTACTTGCCTATTTAGCCCAATGATCTGGAATTCTTGTCCAAATAAATTTTTCTCTCTTCAAATGATAGTACTCTACTAAATTCGCTAATCCTAAACAAATCCAAAATAATTAACACCTCACTTGACAAGTTACCCTTCTTGTGGCAAATTGTTCTTATTACACTCTCATTTTTTTTGCAACTTTGTAAGGTAATTGACAAAGTATTATCATCCTCCCCCTTAGCCTTTTTACTGGCCTGGTACACTTATATTTAGTTCTGAAGACGATGTAAAACCTCCCCGTTATTGAATGTAGCACCTCAGTGCGAAATCTCCGCCACCCGCTAGCCTGGCACGCGACGACTCTGGCGACTATCGGATCGCCATCTGTAGATAACCGAACAGAACCTGTATCCCTAAGTGCTACTCATTGTTAAGCGTTGCAGACGTTCGAGGACGAGCCTTCTGCGTTGGCCGTGCGATGTCAACAATACGTAGCACACGCAAACATGGATGATGGGGCATTTCACACCTCTGTCCCATCAGCTGTCATTCTCCTTGGGCGGAGCAGGTGCTACGAGCCCCTCTTTTCGCACGGGAGTAATCATCCGCCTCGAGGGAACCGCCGCATAAAAAAAACATATTCGGAAGACAGGAAAGAGTTACGGGAGAAATGATCAAGCAAAAAGGTTCCGGCTCCACCACCTCATCCTCAACCGGGGACACGTGGGTATCTTGGGGATATGCATTATTTATTTTATAAATAAATAAAAAGCATATATGTATATATAAATATATATTTATAATAAGTAATATATTTTATATATATATATATATATATATAATATATATATATATTTATATATATATATATATTATATATAAATATATATATAATATATAGTATATAAAAAATATATATATATATAATATATATATAATAATATATATATATTATATATATTTTATATTATATATATATACCCTATATGTGTGTAATGTGTGTGTGTGTAGGGATGTGTATGTCTGGGGTGTGTGTGTGGTGTGTGTGGTGTGTGTGTGTATGTGTGGTGTGGTTTTGGGGGTGTGTGGTGTGTGTGTGGTGGGGTGTTTGTGTGTGTGGGATTTAGTATATACTTATAAATAAATAAACAAAATATAAAATGTATATATATACACATATATATGTATGTATATAATATGATATAATATACAATATATATATATATATTATATATATTATATATATTATATATATATATTATAATTTTATATTATAAGTATTATATTATATTTTATTACAGGAGATGATTTGCCATCTTCTATTTGGACTGGTTATATCTCTTATGGAGGGACTTGTGAGTTTTAGTGCCCATAGGCACTTTCTGAGTGCTAAAGGTGAAGTGGAGATCAACGTTAGAGCCGGATTGATTGATTATCTAAAATTGTCTGCCTCGTCAAAGCTAAGGGCATTAGCGGCGAACAGTTGTTAGATAGAAATATAGAAAATTTTTAAAAATTAAAAAATCTATCAATAAATATTTAAAATAACAATAAATATAAAATCAACGCATAAATATATGTTCTAAGTATATAAAGTTATTGCATAAATATTATGCACAATTAAATTTTATTGAAAAAATTAGCCCCCTAAGGAAACTAATAAGACCCTTTTATGTCACAAAACCTCCCCCATTCATTTTTTAGTGTATATGCGGGGGAAAAGTACATAGTCTTTGGTCTGAGAATGCAAATCTTTCCATACATGTGCAAAGTTAAGGGCTCTTGGCATGCCTCCAAAATGTTTGACTTTAGCCAAAATTGGCCAGAGTCGTTGTGTCCCCGATTTAGTCTTTTTTAATACAACTTTATTTTTTGGGTTGGGATGGAGTGGCACCAATTTGCCAGATAATTCAAATCTCTCGCAGTTTGTTCTAGAGTAGCCCCATTTTTTCCTCCATCTACACAAAGAAAATCCTATGCTGGGTTTTCAGGCTGTGGGGGAGGGGAAAAACGACATCACGGCGAGTGCAGCGCCTTGGCCCTTCTATCAGCTCGTCTTTCCCCAATGATCCCAAATGTACTGGCCCCCAACTAGATTTATCTTTTTACGTTTTGACATAAAGCAACCCAATCTGAACCTCCCCCCTATGGTTGAGAGTTTGATTTTGATTGCCTGCAAGGCCTACGGTCACAATATATTACAACAGAAGGGTTTCGAAAGATTTTATCATTTTAACTGCGCAAGGAGGGCCCAAGAAAACTCTGAGGAAGATTGGGTTCTAGAAAATCGCCAGATCATCCTCCTTCTGCTCATGCTGCAAAGCCCCACATTTCAGTTTTTCGAACCATCTGTATATATGCATTGACCCTTTGGACTTGAAATGTGCTGAAAACTCTCTCTGAGTTCGTTTCGATCTTCCCCTTTCCCATCCGCCCAAACCCCAAGTCGCTTGTTTACCCAAGGGGGGGGAATTGGGGGAAAATTCCAACAGCCAAAAACCCAGTGAATTTAAAATTAAGTTTTCCACAAATTCCTCTTCCACCATAGGTAGCTTTCTAAATGGGTTGAAAACCATCTGGTTTAGGAGACCCCGGGAAATTTTGTAGACTCGGTAGAAAATCAGGTTCATGTAGCCTGGTGTAATAAAAGGGGTGGTTCCCACTCTCAGCATACAGGCCCCAAAGGTAAAGATTGAAACCCCATAAGATTCTGGGCTTCTTTATGAACTGATAAAACCCGGAGAACAGTGGGAGTGCGATGAAAAAGTCACATCAAATCAAGCTTACTATGAATAACGCTCGGAAAAGCCGTAGAAGCGTTGTGGTCTGCCCCCCAAAAAATGTGAAAGAACCGAAAAATCAAAGTGTTTTTGTACCCTTTCATTTTTAACTGTTTTGTGGGGCCCCCATGAGTTTTGAGAAAAAAATTTAAACCCCAAGTATTCACCTTTGGAAAAATTGCAGGGGGTTTGCGCCAAATGGGGAAGGAGGGAAACTTTCCCATTTTGGAAATGTATCCCATGTTTGGTTGGAGAAAAATTTTGAACCCATGTTTGTTCCCAATGTAAAACCTATTTTTTCATCTGAGTGTTTTTCCACCCTGTAAGTTTCCCCCTGAGCAGTACAGTGTAAAGCATCCAAAAAGATACTGAGACCGAAAAAACCTTACGATTCATTTTAGAATGGCAAACAGGGTCACACTTAAGGAAAACCCCTTGTGGGCCCCCTTCCGCTGATCTTCCGGGTTTAGAGAAACTTTTTCCTACCGAAACTCAAATTTCCTTTTGAAAGGAAGTTTTGTATAAAGGGTAGTTGCCCCTTTTAAACCCAATGTCTACAGCTCATGAGTATGCATGCTTCAAGTAGAGTAGGCCTTTTCAGGTAAAAGAGAGCATCATGGGGCCGCTGGCGAAGGAATTCTGTTAGCATTTTCCACCCTCACAAGTGCATCTGGGCATATAAATTTTTGCAGCTGGTTTGGGGAAATTGGGCCCAAAAATGAGGAAGGAGAACTTTCCCATTTGTGGAATTAAGCCATGGTCTTGGTTGGAAAAAATTTGAACCCATGTTTGTGGTGGGGAAAGCATCTTCCCGGGTTTTGGAAAAAAATATAAAGCTTCTCCCCTGGGATGGCACGGGCCCCCCCTATAGGTTAGAATAGGTTTAACGGGAATTTGGGGAGCTCTCGGGAAAGGAGAATTTTGGTAGGGAATTCGCATTCCCTGGGCGTCTTACGGCGAGCCCCCCAAAGAGAGTCCTCCCCTTGCGCAAAAAGGGAATTTATATGGAAGTTTCGCTGCAATCTTATGAAGAACCAGGGGGTTTTGTTCCTTTCACCCAAAGAGGGGAGAATCGAGCAGTTAAGATGCCCCCGGGGGAATCTCTGCCATGGATTAGCAGCTCATTTGTAACTCTTTTTTGTCGGATGTTTTGCCATCATTTCAGAGCAGGTTGTGACTGGTGTGCTTTTTCCCCCCTGCTCGGGGGTCCCCCATTTTTTTAGGAGGGTACTGTCTCCACGCGTCGTCTAGCCTCCCTTTGACACGCCTGGCCTTGGGTGGGGGCTTTTTTTAAGATCAAAGGTTACAAAGTGGGCGTGTTCAACTCCCTTTAAGCAGCTTTTTTTGCTCGACAGCTTTTTGGCACATCAGGGCCCCCATGTATGGAGATCGCGTAAAGCCTGCTATTTTTGGGGGGTGCTTCTGCTGCAAGGTGAAAATTCGTGATTGAAGTGTTTAACCATCTTGAAAACCCCTGGAAAAATTCAAGATCCGCAATACTCAGTGTCTAAAAAGATTCCAGTCCGCTGTTTTAGTCCATCTCTGCATCCATTGACTGAATCCTTCACCTCCCCAAAATATTGGAAAGTTCGTTCTTTGTAAGTCTTCTATGCCCCCAAAGGGAAATTCAAAAATGAATCAGGTGAGCTATTTATAGGTCCTTTTTGGAGAATGTCCCAGTTTGAATTTGGGAAAAGGGTGGATTGTATTGTTTTAAAAAACGCATCTATTTAAAAACAAGGACTCCAAGGCCCTTCACGAGGTTGCACAAAGTGTCTCCCCAAGGGGTAAAACCCTTTAAATCTCCCAAGGTAGAAGTGGGTGTGGCAACGTTTAGTAATTTTTCCCAAAACATTAAAGTTTAGATTAGTGGGGGAAGGTAGATGGGTGCAAAGTGTAAGGGCGGTCAAGCCTATTCTCCGCCTTTATGCATTTGTCTGCAGGGGTGGCCTGGGAAAGGGAAATTTGAATCTATTACTGCTATCCAGAGGTCCTTGTCAAAAGGTCCCCCAAAGGGCTGGGAAATTGGAATCCTCTCAGGGAAGGGACATTTTTCCCCGGTCATAATTTTGTAGCATACACAAATGGATATATGAAGTTTCGAGTTGCAAAACTTCCCATTTTTCTAATTTCCCCGACAGTTCCATTTGGGTTAGGGATCCAGTTTTTAATTATTTCTTCTTTAAAGGGTTTTGGGAGCACCTGTGGCAAGTTTGCCCCCACCTTTAGGCGTCCCTTTCCCGATCCTGGGAGTACCTTTTAGGTTTCCCCTTGGGAAAGGTTAGGATTTTTTTGCCTGAGCAAGAACAACCTAGCCTTTTCTTCAGGGGCATTGTTTCTAGCAGCGGAGGCCCTTTGGATTTGGGAGCTGGCTTTTTCAAGGTTCGGATTCCTTTGCCTTTTGGGCAAAGGGGGGTGACCCTTTTCTTTAGGGGCATTCTGCCCAGCAGCAGAGGGCCCTGGGGAGTGGGGCAGTTGGGTGTCACCCTTTAGGGCCCTGGAGCCTTAAGGGCTCCAAAAACCTTTTCTTGGGAGGGGGGAGTCTCCCAATGACCCCTACCCCTCTCTTTCTGGTGGGAAAAAACTAAACCCCAGAGCAGTGTCAGCAATTTTTGGGGCTGAGGGTTAAAGGGAGTGGGCAGAGTGGTTTTATGAAGCATTGGGGGCAAGGGGTTTGGGGGGAAGGGGGGAGGGGAGAACCCCAAGCAAAAGGGCCTCTGGGGTGTGAACAGCACACGGGCACGCACTTTGTCTTGGAAAAAATTTCTCCTTGCTCCTTTTTACCAAAAATTTCCCTTTAAAAATTTTACCTTTACTTGCTTTTTAAGAAGCTTCTGAGTTTTTTGCGTAGTAAAGAATTGGACCCGGACGTTGTCATCTCCTTTATGATTGTTGACCACACTTAACACATACTCTTGTGCCCTTTTTTTTAAAACGGCAAGAGTTGGGTCCTGCCCCTAACCCCGGCCCCGAGGAACACCCCAAAGGGGTTTGGGGCCTAGGGTTTTCCTTTGGGGGGTACCATGCTAACTTTAAACCCATTTGGAAGGGCTAAGTGTTAAAATTAGAAAAAGATTTGGGGTCGACTATTTAAAAACCCTCAACTTTTTCCTAAAAAATTTCTCATCATAACTTCTTAGTTCCCCAACAGTTTTTCCTCGAATACCCATCAGGGCTCGGGGAAAAACATTCCCCTTTCCTGATTGAGGGTTTTTTGAGGAAACCTGAAACAGGGCTCAAAAACCCAGAAATGTGCATATCGCCGCAGACGGGCACTCTCGTCGGTGATGAAAACCTCAATATCAGGTACCATCTCGCTGGGGGGGAGTGAGGTCATGTTTACATACTTCAACAAAATTTTTTGATGTTTCAAAAATATCAAAATCTGATTTTTACCCCTAAAGGTCTTTCCCATAGGGGTTTGGGTTTTAGGGGGAGAGCTAGATCTTTGTAAATTTGTGTACTCATAAAATTAGAAATTTATTCCTCACCCCCACATTACAAAGTGATGGAGGCGGGGACCTAGCAACCGACGAACAGTGCCCCGCGACCCTTTTCATATTTTACCAGCCGATTGAGACCCGGGGCCTGATCAAACCCCCCACTAACCCCCGATTTAAAAGGCCAAAGAGGTGGTTGCAGCTGCAGGGTGCGTTTTCAGCATTGCTCAACCCCGGACACCTGCCAGCAGGGATGCCATGAGGCAAAAACCCATGAGAGGTCACCAGGTCCAAGGGAATGAACCAGGGGGGGGCACCATCCCCCCCCATAGGCCTTGATGCACCAGGGAACCAGTCCACCCTAACTGGGACCCTTCCAGTATGGGGATCCCCCCGGTCCCGGGCCCCAGATCATTTGGGACCCAAGCCCCCATTGGAAGGCGGGTCCATAGAGGGGTTCTTGATATGGTTTGCTGCCCGGTTTTTAGGGGATTTTGGGTTTGCCTCAGTTTTAGTGGACGTTTCTGTTGTTTTACAGAGAACACGGGCACCAGTCGTTTGCTTTATTTTGGGGTTTGGGTGGTGCACCTCGGGTGAGCGGTAGTAGCTCGCCTGACCCCCCGGGCCCCCGGTCAAAAAACTGCACCTTTTAGCCACTCTTTCCTGCCGCTTTTGTGGGAGTTTCCCTTGGGATTCCGATGCTTCCTTTGGAAGGAATTTCAGGATTTCTTTGCCTTTGGAATTGTTTTCTGCACATATTCACTCTATGGTTGACTTCGTTATTGAAGTACCAGGTGTTTTTATAATTCCTCTTTGGGGGTTCATTACACCTAAGACAGTGGGCCAAGGCATTCTGAAAGACTTGCCATTTTACTTGTTTGTTTTTCATCTTGGATATGCTTGTGGGATTTGGGCTGGGCCAACATCCATGAGTTAGTAATAGTGCCATAATTGGGCATACCATCTAATTCTCTCCACCAGAGCCCACGACCAAGGTAAGGGCTAGGACCCCTCTCTGACATGCGGTGGCTCTTGGCTATTGAGAAAAACGATCTCAGGAAAGTCTCAGGCAAAAAATCTCAAAAGCAAAAATTCAACATCTCCACAGTGCAGTGTATCAGCTATTTCGGAGCTAGGGATTGTTGCTCTGATCAGGATGATCAAGCCTCTTTTACCCAGCTGTGCTTGGCAGCATGACGACATGATACCTTGTGAAGCTAACAGTCCCCTCTTTTAATGACAATGTCATTGTTCCTTGATAACACTATCGCATGGAGGATAGCATTAATTGTATTAAAGCCATAGATATTCCACTGTAGTAGCCTTTGGTAGCTCCGACTTTTTTTGAGTTTGACTTTCTCACTTCAGGCTTTATTTGTGTATCTTTTCTCTTTGCTGGCTTTACCTGGGTAAGGTCATCTTGTTCTGACACTGGCTTCACAGATTCAGCCTGTTTTGGCTCTGCCTGTGGGGCATGGCCAGGGTTGAAGTGAAGAGGGGAATCTTGGCCTGGGGTGAGATTGGGGCTGTTTTGGCTCTGTTCAGCTTCCTCCCTTTCAGGACTTCAACAGTCTGGGTCATTGCCGTCATGGCAACTGTGACTAACTTCGCCTCCTCACTCAAACTCCACAAAGCTGTTGCTACTGCAGTGACTACATCAGTCAACAGGAGAGTCAAAGTTTTCCTCATCAAAGAGATTATCGTCTCTGGAAGGTTTTTGCAGTGCTCTTCGA
>NW_023661647.1:0-17244 GCF_015228065.2 Penaeus monodon | reverse complement strand
GGAATTAAATTAAAATGACCATGGCCTGCCTGAGACTCCCCTCAGGATCTCGGGCTGAACGAAGGGTGGAGGGGCCCATGCGCCTCTTCGGCGTTGCCCCTTATATGATGATATACTTTATATATATAAAATTATTATTATAATATATAATATTATATATATATATAATAATATATAAGTGTATAATATCAATATGTATTATATATATATTATATTATATAATTTTAATATATATATTTATTATATATTTTTATATATAATTATATAATATATAATATATTATTAAAATATATTTTAAATTATTATATATATTATGTATATTTTAAATGTTGGTGGTTTTTTTTCTTTTTTTTTTATATCTCTCTCTCTTTCTCCTCTCTTTTTCTCCCCTCTCTCCTTTCTCTTTTCTCTCTCTCTCTGTCTCTCTGTTCTTCTCTCTTTTCTCTTTTCTCTCTCTCTCTCTCCTCCTCTCTTTTTTCCCTCTCTCTTCTCCTCTCTCTCTCTCTCCCTCTATATATATATATATATATATATATAATATTATATATATATATATTATATATAATATGTATATATATATTAAAATTATTATATTATTTATATATATATGTTTTTGAGTGTGTGTGTGTGTGTGTGTGTGTGTGTGTATGGGGGTTTTCTGCGTGTGTGTTTTATAATAACCCCCATTATTATTATTATTTATGGTATCTGTGGTCGCGATTTTATATGAATCTGCCCATGAGGATTTATAATTCTGAGTTTTATGGAAAAGTCTATAAAATTGCTGGAGTATCTTCTCAAAGGTGCCAGAGGGCCCGCTCAGCAGGGTACTCCCTGAAAATGTAAAAAAAAAATTTTTTTTTTTTTTTATCATGATCATTGCCTAACTGAAAATTATCCTTTTTATCACACTAACATTCCCCTGTTTTTGTTGTCTATCCCCCTTTTGCAAGAGTTTTGTATTCTTAAAACTTACTTGTTAATCACTGGTTTTTCACATCAGATCCGTGCTTATAAAACCCCCGTGGATATTACAGACAGACTCCCTGAGGGGCCAAAGGGGCACTACCCCCCCCTCTTAGGACAACCCCCCCCATCAATTTCTATACAGTAAAGGGGTCAAGACTCTTTGGGTTTTCTATCTTCCCGCTAAGGGCCGACCTACCTCTTTTGTGGACCTATCATTCGGCTCCCAAAAAGGTGACAGCAGTGGGGCTGAACATGCTTCTGAAATTCCCCCTCTGCATCAACATCCCCCTGACAACCAAGCAATACTTTCCATTTGTGAGCCAGTCCTCCTGCTGGATGTCCCCAAACCGTTAACCATGTTGCTCCCCTTTCTGCTGGACCCCCCGACTAACAAGACACGCCACTCTCAGCCCCTCTGCTGCCCCTCAAATTTATCTCACGTTGCGCCAACCTGGCAGTTTTCAGAATGACCCCATGGATCACGTATCCCCAAAGACGGGGGGACCCCCCAAAAAACATCCCTACTCCAAGCCATTCCCGCCATGCGGATTCACCCCCCAGGGCAGCCTTTTTCAGCGGGAAAAACATATCCGTGACCTTCGGCCTTCTTCTCGCCAGCAGGGCCCCAAAATCTCCCCTCAGCTGAAAGGGGGCCCCCCCCCTCTCTTTCCTCGTCAATGTGCATCCCCCCCGTCTCTCCTCCCTCGCCCTTTAAACCAAAGGGGAGAGTGGGGAAGGGTTCCCCCCCCCCCCCCCCCCCCCCCCAAAAAAAAGGTGATAAAATCCCTAGTTTTTTTTTTTAAATTTTATCATTTGTGTTAATACTTAATTCGACTCTTTTAATTGTGAAAAGATTTTTTTAAAAATTTGCGCTCAGTTGTCAGTTTATTTTATTCTTTGCCTTTTTATAAATTCCCCTAATGGGTTTTCCTTTACCGCCTGAAGATTTTTTTTTCCCTTCAGCCCGCCACTCGCATCCTATACCGCTGCCGAGGATCTGTTCCCTCACACCGATCGCTCGCTCCCTTCTGTGATCCCGCCTGAAGAGGGTTTTCCTTCAGGTCCCCATTCACTGTTTCTGATCATACAAATTCGTCTGTTTTCTACTTTGCTCATATTTTTTGATACTTTTATGCCACTTTTGTTCTTGTTATTTCTATTTTTTTTAGCACAAAAATTAAAATTATGATTGACTATGATGAGACAAGGGGATAAGTAACCCAGCTATATCTTTATCATTTTCTAATTCACATATTTTTTATAATTTCTTTTTAAATAATAACTCACATACATATCTAGCATATCTCTGATCATTTCTTTAAAATTTAATATTCATCTCTTCTTACCCATTTGACTTCCATTGTTTTGTTGTCTATCCCCCTTTCCCCAAGAGCATGATTGCTGTTAATCACCGGTTGTCACAAGCCAAGGGGCAACACCTCGCACCCAGGGAAAACCGCACCCTCATTATATAAGTAAAGGATTTTGGGTCTTGGTTTCTATCTTCACCTTAATTTGTCACCTACCATGCCTTTTAGGGGGCCCCTTATTCGGGGTGCTACAGCCGCGCGCCGCCCCCGCGCGGTTTTTGTGTGTATTGTGTGGTGTGTGTGTGTGTGGGGTGTGTGTTATCTAAACAATGGAAGTATATAAAAAATCATACGACTTATGGGAAAGCAGCTTCCAGCCTTCGTCTATTTATTTCGGATTTTTTTTTTTCCTCGTTGTTAAAAAGGGGGTGGGGAGGGGGACCTGCCCCGCCGATCCCTTGATAATGACCGAGGAAATTTTTTCGCCAGCAAACCAAATTCACGACACGCCTGTGAATCAGCTTAAAGACTCGGACGCGCCCGTGAAGCTGCTGAAAAAAATCAAAAAAAAGAAAGGCCCGAAGCCCCCCTTTTCCCGGGGGGTCCTTTAAAATTTTAAATTTTTTTTTTCCCCAAAGGGCCTAAAGCCTACCTTTATCAAAATGAGAATAACCCAAAAACCCCACACACACACCACACACACACCACACCCCAAAAACCCCAACCCCAAACAATCACTCACATACCATACACATACACAAAAACAACACATCCCCCAAAACACCCCAAAAACTCTCACCCTCCCCCCCCTCCCCCCCTCCCCCCCCCCCCCCCCCCTTTTTTCTTTTTTTTCTTTGCCCTTTTCCTCCCCCCCCCTCCCCCCCCCCTCTTCCCACTGTTTTCCTCCTTCCCCCCTTCTCTCTCTCCCACTCACCCCCCCTTTTTTCTACCTCTCTCTTTCTTTTTCTCTCTCTTCTCTCTCTCTCTTTTCTCTTTTCCCCCTTCCCCTCTCTCTCTCTCCTTCTCTCTCTCCTCTTTTCCATTTTTTTCCCTCCACCTCTCCTCTTTCTTTCCTCCTTTTTTTTTTTTGTCTTGTTTTAGTTCTCCCTGCATTGTTTTTTTTTCTCTTCCTTATTTTTTTCCTTTCTGTTTTTATTTCTGTTTTCCAATCTTTAGAACTTATATTTCAGGCTTTCCCCCTTATGCTAGCCTAGTGTCTCAAGCTTTCTTCTTATTTTTCATCTTTTTTGGTTTCCCTCTCATATACTGTTCCCTCCCTTTCCTTTCTACCCCCCCCCCCCCTTTTTGCATCCTTGCCCTTTTATTTGGGGTTTATTTATCTATAACCTCCCCTTCTATGCTCCCCTCCTAATCTCCCCCTCATTTGCTAGCCTTCTCTTGCCTATGCTTTATATTTTCGGGCCACACCCCTGTCTTTCCCTCCCTTTCTTTATCCAATCCCTTATTTCTACGTCCTACTACCCAACTGAACTCTTAACCCCTTTTACCCGCCCTTATCCCAGGCCAACTAATTCTATGATCCTGGAGGACCCAAAAACAGACGGTCGCCTGACCTTACTTCTTTTTCTTCATTATTTTATGTATACCTCTTTTGTTATATGTCGAAAATTATGTCATAGTATATTCAGTTTTTAATTAGATATTACTTTGTTTACTTGTTGATGTCGGGCATTTTAGAACCGCGGGGCTTCGTGTCCGAAATGCCGCTTATTTTTACTTTTTTTCGTTTTGTATCAGAATTTTGATTTTTTTATGTGAGTTCTTTTTGGTTTAATTTTTTTGGGTTTTTCTATTTTAATCATAAAAGGCCAATTCATTTTTTTTTTTGTCTTTTAGTTGTAATTTAAAATTTCGGGGCCTTTTTTTTACTATTTTATTCAGTGCAGATTCTATGTATTTTATATCTTTTTATGATGTTATGTTGTCCATTTTTTTTTAGTTTTAAACGTTTTTTTTGGGACCTTTTTTTATACCATTTTCATGCCAAAATTTGTATCTGCACTTTCTTGAACTTTTATTATTTTTATGTTTTTTTTTTAAACTGAAATTTTGTGTATTTTACTCGTAGCGACCATTTCCTATTCCTGTAAAAAATTGTATTTTAAAAATTCTGGAAAGGTTGTTTCGCATTGTTCTCCCCCCCCTATATAAGGGTCTTTTGAGTGAATAAAGGCTTCAGTCGAAAGTGTGGTTGTTTTTCTCCCCCCTGGACCTTACAGTCATAGCCGATGGAAGGGAAAGAGAAGATTGATCTGGCCTTATTCTTTCCAAGTTAGGAAAGCTGGGCATCAAATTGGGTTTTAAATGGCAGTGATATTTATAGAAGCCCCAAATCTGTACCTAACACTCCTTCTTCTGAAAGGGGATTTTTATTTCCCTTTTTTTTTTTTTTTTGTTTTTTTTAGGGGTAAACAGGGCCCCCCTTTCCGGGGCCCTTATGCCTTTTTATCCTGTTTCAGGGGGCATCGCCACGTTACGGTGTGATAAAAAGGCTCCGCCCACGGACACCTTAAAACACACCCACACACCACACAACACACACACACCACACAACAACCACCACCACCCCACACACACACACAACCACACACACACAATCCCCAAACACTTCACTGACCTGCATAGGAAAGGAAAAATTCCCCGCGTCTTGTCACAACATATATAATATAATATATATATATATATAATATATTATAATATATATATATTTATATTTTATTATTTATACAATATATATATTATATATATATATATAATTTTATATTATATTTTAATTATAATAATACACCATAAATCAGAAACACACACACCCACACACATACAACACACACACACACACACACAACCCACACACACACACAACATATATTTTTATATATATATAAATAAAATTTTATTTTATATAATATAATTTTAATATTTACACACATACACAACATTTATAAATATACAATACTACAATACATACATATACAACACATATATATATTTTATATATATATAATATATATATATATAATATTATATATATATAATTATATAATATATATTAGGCCCGGTGGCCGCCCACGACACGAAGACTTCTCTCGATTGCCTACCTAGCCCTGGTGGGAAACCCAACCCCAAATCGTGCTGGTCCCAAGCCCAAAAAAAAAGAGAAAATTTTGCCTAAAAAAAAGTTAAACACCGGCACTCTCCGGGGAAAAGGAAAATGGGGAACCTCCACTACTCACTCCAAGACACACAAAAAATTTTACTATTGTATCATGTTTGACCACAGCGGGTAAAAATAACCTCCCGTCAAAAAAAAAATAAGAAAAAAAAAAAAAAAAAAAAAAAAAAAAAAAAAAAATATTATATATATTATATAATATATATATATATTATATATATATACACATATATACTATTTTTTATATATATATTTATATATATATATATTTACCAACAACACACACCACCCAACACACACACACAAAAAACACCACACACACACCACACACACACACACATACACACACACACACACACAAAAAACACACACCACACACACACAACACACACCACACACACACATCCACAGACACACACGCACGCACCTCACCACACACACCACAACACACACACCACATACACAACCACCCCACATATGACGTCGCGATGGCCAGTGGTAAGAGCCTGGCCCCGGGCCCTTGTGGTCCCGGTTCAATTCCTCGCCGGCAGTCATAAAAATCCTGCGCTCCGACTGCATTATATACATAATGTTTTATACACACATATGTATTATTATATACATACCCCTCCGTTTACTAGTATTTTTTCCCCCCCCCCGTTTTTTCTATGTGTTTACCCCCATGTTTTACATGGTTCCCCCCCTTTACCAGGTGTTCACTCGCCGTTTACTAGTTTTTTCACTCTCCCCCCCCCCCCCCCCCTGTTTTTTCTTAGTGTATTTTCACCCCCCTTTTACTAGTGTATTCACCCCCCCCCCCGTTTTTACTATCGTTCACCCCCCCCCCCCCTTTTACTAGCGTGTTTTCACCCCCATGTTACTAGGGGTGTTAACCCCCTGTTTTTTACTATGTTTTCCCCCCCCCTGTTCTAGTGTGGTTCACCCCCCCCCCTGTTACTAGTGTTTGCTCACCCCACCCTCCGTTTTTACTAGCTGTGTTCACCCCCCCCCCCCCCGGTTCTAGTTGTGTTCACCCTCCGTGTTACTAGGTATTCACCCCCCCGTGTTAATGTTTTTCCCCCCCCCCCGTGTTATTGCGTGTGTTCCCCCCCCCCCCCCCCCCGGTTTTTACAGTTACTGTGTTGTTCACCTCCCGTTTTACTAGTGCGTTACCCCCCGTTTCAGTGTTTTCCCCCCCCCTTTACAAGTGTGTGTTCACCCCCCCCCCCCCCCATGTCACTAGTGAGTTTTTCCCCCCCGTTTACTAGGTGTTACCCCCCCCCCCCCCCGTGTTACTTGTGTTCCCCCCCCAACCGTGTTCTGCGGTGTTCCCCCCCCCCCCCCCCTTTACTAGGTATTCACCCCCTGTTACTAGTGGGCTTCCCCCCCCCCCTCCCTTGTGTGTTCCCCCCGGGCCCATTACATTTTTATAATGTATAATATTATGTGTTTTAATAATATATATATATTAAAATATATAAATATTAATAATTATATATATATATATTATTTATATATATATTTTTATTATATATATATATATAATATATATATTTTTAAAAAAATTTTTAAAAATTAAAAATATATATATAATAATTTTTATATATAATTTTATAATATATAATATATATATATATAAAAAAAAATGATTTTATAGTTGTGTGGAGAAAAAAAGATTTCCCTTAACAAAAAAAAAAAAAAAAAAAAAATATAATATATATATAAATATTTTATATATATATATTATATATATTATTTTATATAAAATTAATATATTAATTTATATTATTTTAAAATATATAATATATTATATATATATATATATTTTAAACCCAAACACACAAAAAACACACACACCACATAAACACAACACCACATACACACACTCACAACACTATAGTCTTGGGGAATGATATCGTTGCGCATTCGAATACAGTTTTGGACTTGTTTTTTTTATCATCAAGGGTTTCCCCGGGAAATTTCAAACTTGACACTCCTCGTAAAGGGCAAATTTAGTGCTGAAGACGCTCTTTTTTTTTCGATAAATATTAAAATAGAATGGGAAATGATTTAGTCATCATGGGTGCCACAGGCCTTGGCTGTATTTTTGGGAAGAGACCAAAGAAGATCAAAAAAGTCATTTACCGGTATTATCTCCCCCGGTCGGACTACCTCTTCAAAAAGACCAAATCAGAATCATTAAAAACTTAACTACTTGCTACCTTTTCCCATCCCCTCACAGGAAGCTTTTAAAGTTTATAACTTCAAAAACATAAAAATAATTTATTTCTCTGGCAGCTATCCTGAAGAAAAAAGATCTCATTGATTAACCACATTTTCAGGTGAAACTGAAAATGTACATTATCAATACGTGCTATCCAAAGAAATCAAACTCCTTTTAGTGAAAGGGAACCTTTGGTGGATGTACATGCGACTCCGCCGGGACCCTCCCCTTACCCCCTCGATTCTTCCCACAGATGGTATTCCTCGCGAAACGACCTCTTCAAGGCGAGGGTGGTTAAATGCGGGAGGGAGGTGGGTCCCGCACTCTCGCGTTTCCCCCGGGACTCTCCCTAAAATAGTTTTTAGTGCATGTAGTCGTTATTTCTATCCCGAGCATTTTCCACAAATGAAATTTATCAGTGTCTTTATCAAAGAATTTTTTTAAATAAGGGTCTGCTTTTGACAATATTGACCTTTTTGGATTTTAAACCGGGGCAAAGGTAAAAAAAAACGTCCTGATTTTTCCTCACCTTCCCCCTTTGTTTGGTCATACATTTACTTCCCCTATGCTTTGGTCCTTCAATTCTCTAGGATTTACTTTCTTTCCCTTTTTTCTTGAAAACCTTGTGAAAAATTTTCTCCCTTTTAGGTACGTAAAAAACAATACCACCGCCATTGCCCCCAAAAACCCCTTTTTTTGAAAATTGGTTAACATTCGGAGTGATTGTTTTTCCTTTACCAGTTTTAGGTCCCAATTACCGATGAGCCGGACCAGGGGCTAACCTTTCAGAGGGTTCCCAGTGAGGGATGAAACAAAAGGGCCCCGGGTACGAAAGGGGGATGGTGCACCCAGCTCTGGTTCATTCCATTTTGGACCAGGGAAACCCTCCCCCTTGCTTGCCGTGCCGGCACCCTATTGCTAGGAACAGGAGCCGGGAGGTTGAGCGAAGATAGGTGGATTGTCAAGGCCCGTCAAGCGTTGGTGGCAAAAATTTGGGTTTGAATCAAGCACAATGTCCTTCGGTATCGCTGGGCCTCACTGCCCTCAGCACGGGTTTGACTGCGTTATTTTCCCCACTATCCCGTGGCTGTTGGGAGATTATTTCAAAACT
Organism: Penaeus monodon; assembly: GCF_015228065.2. NCBI lineage: Eukaryota > Metazoa > Arthropoda > Malacostraca > Decapoda > Penaeidae > Penaeus > Penaeus monodon. The sequence goes on along the minus strand of NW_023661647.1, from coordinate 8,437 downwards.
ATAGCTTCCCCCCGTTGGACTCCATATGGGTGGGGAGGGGTGAGGAAGAATTTAATTTTTTTTTCTGTCATATATTTTCAAAAAAAATGATCTCTCCCCGATGACCTACGCAATCCCCTGCCTAATTTTTCTGAAAAATTTTTGTCACTCGGAACCTTTTCCGGGTTTCCCAAAAGGGGAAGGATGGGAAATCGGAATGCTTCCCCACTCCCAGACCGGTAAGGTCAATATGAAAGTATCTCATATAGTAACTCTTGTAGTGAAAACCATTTATGGGCGTGTCAATTTTTTTTCAATATATTTTAAGTGCATCGCAAGATAGTTAAGTGTTCCCTGGGACCCACATCACCCCCCCCCCCCCCCCCCCCCCCCCCAAAGTAACCGTCTGAGTGCGAATGCGACATTTCCCGGGGCTGAAGTCTCATGCCTAATACATACTAATAAAATTATATATATTTATATATATATATATATATATAATATATCAAAAATATACATATACATACATTATATTATATATATATAAAATATATATTATTATATAATATATATATTATATATATATATACATCATATACATACATATACATACATATTGTGTATATATATATATATATATATATTAGATAGGAAATAGATAGATAGATGATATATTTTGTTGGGGGTGTGTGTGGTGTGTTTGTATGTGTTGTGTATGTGTGTGAAGATTTTATATACTACATAGTTACACACAACATAAACATACATACTTTTAATATATATATATCTATATATATTTTATTATATTGTATAATATATATATATTTAAAATTTATGTATGTAATGGTGTGTGTGTAGTCGCGCGCGCGTGGTGCGTGCGTGTATTGTGTGTGTGACTTTGCTGTATGCGCGTGTTTTTGGTGTGGGGTGTTGGGGTGTGTGTGTGTGTGTGTGTGTGTGGTGTGGTTGTGTTTGCGTGGTGTGGGGGTTGTGTTGTTTTGTGTGTGTTTGGTGTGTGTGGTGTGTGTGTGTGTGGGTGTGTGTTTGTGTTGTTTTTCTGTGTGTTGATGTGAAAAGTGCCACCACACCACACCACACACACACACACACACACACACACACACGTAGTATATATAATAGTATGAAAAATCCACGCGGCGCGCGCGCGCGCGCGGTGTGTATGGGTGTTGTGTTGTGTGTTTGTGTGGTTGTGTAGGTGTGGTGTGTTTGTTTTTTGTGTGTGTGTGTGTTGATGAAGAGAGGGACACACATCACACACACACTATATACGTAGTGCGTGTTTTGTGTGTGGTGTGTGTGTGTGTGTGTGTGTGATATATTATATTTATATAAAATATATATATATATATTTTATATATATATTATTATATTTATATATATATTATGAAATATAATTTATATGATATAACATATATATATATAAAAATATTATAATTATATATATTATATATTTTATATTATATATATACATAATTATTATATATTAATATATAAAATTATATAATATATACATACACGCCAAAAATCATGAACACACACACAAAACACACAAAACCACACACACACACACCCACACACACACACACACACACAACCACACACACACCCCAACCCAACACACGCACCACATATATACCCATATATAAAAAAATATATACACATTATGTTATTTTCATCAAACGGAAGGTTGAAAAAAAACCCCGTGGCTTTTAGCTCTATCGACCAGTCTAAACGTTTACAATACTTCTACCACCCCAAATTTCTTTGATTTTGTACATTCAAAATTTTTGGCCGCTCAACACCCTACACCCACTTAAAAGATTTCAAGTAATATTTTTGCTTTGGGGACATGCCCGAAAAGGACATTTTTTTTCGATGAGATTTTTTACGAGTAATTTTTTCCCTAAAAGCATTTTTTTTTCCAAACCCATTCGTTTTTTTTTCAGTCCGCTTATTCGATAACCCGTCAATAACCACAGTTAAAAGGGCGTCGATCTTCTTTTCATCCCCCATTTTTAGAACCCAACATTTGATCCAAAAACGGGGTATGCTGAACAAGCGACTCTAGAATTTTTTCTTCGTTCCCACTGAGATCTCTTATTTTTCAAATATTGGCAACGAGACCTTTGTCTTTCTAGCAAGCACAATCTTCAAATTTTCTCTTGTTATCATTTTCATCGTAAAAAAGCCCCCAGATAAAAAAACTTTTTAAACTTTTCATATTCCGTTATCATTCCCCGATAAATTCACTATCATTTTTTTTTTGGCTACTATGTCCGATTTTTTTCATGACTTTATTTTATTAAATTTAAAACGAACCCAAATTGAATACTAGCATATCTAACTATTTTCCCCAATTCCTGTAATTCGTCCCCTGCCGTTTTTAAAGTTTTCATCATCAGCGTATCTTAAGTTCGATATTATCTGCCTCCAACTCTTACATTCCTGAAAACCCCTCAAAGCGTTTCCAAATCTGTTCATGTAGTGTAAAGAGGTGTGGTGAAAGAATGCATCAATGGCGCCACCTTTGACATCACACCTCTTTTAAACCATGTTTTGTTCTAATACTCCCTTTTGCTCATTTAAAAATAATTTAATTAAGCCAATTATATCTCGGGAAAACCCCAATTTATATTGTGTTCCCAAAAAACTTTATGTGAAACCATTCAAAAGCTTTACTATGTCAATAAAGCATAATAATGTTGTTACCATATTTCTGTTCTTTTTTTGATCATCTTGATTTGAAAATTTGGTTCTGGTTTCCAATTCCGGTTCTCAATTCCTTCGCCTTTTAATAAATTTTGCCGCATAATTTTGAGGAAATTTTGCTACATGGGGTGATCAAAAAACCCAATGGTTCGTTGTTGCAGTTTTAGGTGTCCCTTTCTTAGGATTTGGGAAAAAACAAAATTCAAAATCATCATTTGGCCTTCCTTCCCGGGCCATATCAATACATAGTTTGAGAAAAAATTAAATTTTTCCCCCCCCTTTTTTAAAAAGAAAACGGTGGGGGTTCGGCGTAGATTCGTTAATGTTCAGTGGTGCGTTAAAAAATGTTTTTTTTTTGTATAAATAGGGCAGTATTTTTTTCCAATTTTCTCTCACTTCTTCATTTTCACAAAAGTTTTGATCCGTTTCATTTTTGACAGTTTCTAAAACCGGGACTTGAATTTTCTTGTGAAGTTTCTCACCCCTTGATAAGATCTTTTAGATGTAAAGAATTATCTTCAATGTTTTTTGGCAAGGTCATTTATAAAACTACCCTTATCTTTCCTCTCATTCTTTGAACTGTCGTTTTTTGAATCTTGTATCTTACCCAGTCCCTTCACTTTTAATAAAACGGGTTTTAAAATTTCCTTCTACTATCGACTTCTGCCAGAGTTTTTTTTGGTTTATCAATTAATTATTGATTTTGTGCGCCTTTTCCCACATTTAAGAAGTCTTTACCTTTTTCCCAGTGTTCTTTTGGGGCGATATTTCCTCTTCATTTTCAAAAAGGGCCAAACGATTAGGGGTTTTAATACGATACTCAATAATAGATGTATAGCCCCCCTTATGGAGTTTGGGGTTTTTTGTAGTTTTTGAGTCTTGTTTGCATGTCGTTTCCCGAAGCGGGTGATCACTATTGCATGGGCACCTGGTCTTGTTTTTGGCATCCTTTAATATCTTCATTTCTGATTCACCTAAAGAGTCAATTTCGTTTCGTGTGTTGTTATCAGTGTACCCGTGTAAAGAGACGTGGATGGTGTTCAAAAAGTGGTTAGCAAGACAAGGGTTTTTTGTTTCGCGAAATCAATAGTGAGTTTCCCTTTTTTTTGTTCACCTAAACCCTATTTTCCGCCCAAAAACTGTATACTGCCAATTTTTCCCCAACCCTTTGCTTGGCATCCCCCCAAACTATTTCTGTTTGGGGGGGATTTTTGTTTTAGTTTTTTGCAGGAAGTTGTAAAATTCTTCCATTTCTTCGTCTTTGCAGAATTGCAGGAAATAACACTGGTAATGCTAATCCTTAGGTTTTTCCCTTGGATTTTTAATTTTTTGCAGTCTGAAATGGGCTATATCCCCCAAAAGAGCCTTACTGGTTTTTAACAGGATTTTTGCTATGGCTGTACCATTCCTTCCCCTTTTTCCTGCAAAAAAAAACCATTTTGTTTGCCCCATTTTTTTCGTATACTCCAAGAATTTTCACGATGCCCTGTCCATTTCATCACAATTACATGAAATTTCCCCAAACCCTTCATTTTTCCTGACATTCTACGTTCCCACCAAAATTTGTTTTCCCTTACGTACTTATCATTGCAAAACCGGGTTCCCCCCTTTGAAATCGGCCCTTTGGGAACCCATGCGGCGACCGTGTGGTATAAAGAATTGTATATTTTCATATCATGGAGGTAGTAGGGGTTGAAGTTTTGATAAAGTAGAGCCTTTAAGATTGCAGTTCCTGCTAACTAGGGGTTTATCTCTGCCGTATTTTTCCTTTTCACGTATTTACGCCAAAATACGACATAAAGCCAATGAGAAATTGCATCTTCCCCTTTAAAAAACCGGGGCTGGTTGTCCTAAACCCTTAAATTCCCCCAAGGACCCCCTCGTATTGGGGCGCCGACCGCCTGCCAGTCACAGAGTGGTAGTAATGATCCTTTGTGCGCAATTTGAGAATTAGGTGGGAATATCTACCCCCCGCATGACTTCCCACTCTACCCGGATTTAGTTTTAAAGTAAAACCCAGGGCGAATAAAAGTGTACAACCACACCAACACACAAACACCACAAAACACACACAAACCACACACCACACAAAACACCCACAACCCACATAATATTAGATATAAAAGTATTTCATGTGAGGCTGGGGGCGTGTGTGGGGCGGCGTATGCATTTATAATTGTGTGTGTGTTGTGGTGTGTGTTGGTTGGTTGTTGTGTGTGTGTTGGGGGTGGTTATAACTTTTAATTAATATACTGGTATAATCACGATAATATATAATAATATTATATATATATATATATATATATATATATTTTTATTTATTTTTATAATGCCGTTAAGTAATAACGTATTATAATATAATAATATAATTTTAAAAATATTATATAATATAAATATATTAATATATATAATATAAAAAGGCCGCGATGGCCAATGGTTACAGCGTCGGACTCAAGATGTCACGACGACAATCTGAGTTCAGGGTTCGAGTCAACGGCCCGGGGCGTGTTCCCTTGGGCAAGGACTTCACCCGTTGCCACCAGCCCCGGGTGGGCAAGCCAGCCCGATTTTGTGCTGGGCCCAAGCCCAGATAAAATAAGAGGAATGTTCCCAAAAAAAAAAAAAAAAAAAAAAAAAAAGGGAACCGGCACTCTCCTGGAAAAAACTGGGGACCCAACCTATCACTCCAAGACATCACAACCTGAAAAATACAAATTTAATATCATGCTGTGACCACGGCGGCTCAGCATGAACCTACCGTTAAAAAAAAAGGGTATATATATATATATATTATTATATATATATATTAATATATATATATATATAATTATATAACAATATATATATATATATATATATATTATATATACATATAAAATACAGACACATATATGCAACCAAAATACATACATTATATATATTATATTATAAAAAAAAAAAAAAATATTTTATTATATATTTATAAAATTATATATTATATTATATATATATTGGTGTTGTGTGGTTGTATATATATTATATATTATATTATTAAAATATATTATCATATTAAATATATATATTATATTTAATGTTGTGTGTGTGGTGTGTGTGTTTTTTTTATATATTATCTATAATATATATATATATTATATATTATATTAATATTAAAATATATTTATGTAATATATAATATGGAAGAAAAACCCCAATACAAAAACTAGATTTATTTAAGTGAGACTACATTTCGAAATCCACCTAGGGTTTCCTCTTCGGGCTGAAATGGAATCCGGTGTTTCAAAATGTAGCTAATTTTAAAAAAAACTAGTTTTTGTATCGGGTTTTTCTTCCATTGTATCAACACGGAAGAGTTTTTTGCTATTCATATATAATATTATATAATAATATAATATAATTTTATATATATATTATATATATATATATTTATATTAAAATATATATATATATGCCCGGGATATCACATGAAACTAGATACATAAGTATTTGTATAATTGACTCTATATATTATTATTACCAGAAGGAAAAATTCCTTCGTTTTTCATGATACGGAAAAAGTTTTTTGCCATTAACACCGTCAAATCTTTGGGAAAAAATCTTATTTTTTTTTGGGGGGGTTTTCAACAGAATGACAAATAAATATTTTTTTTGTCCCCGGGTGACGCCCCTTTTAAGGAAAACGCGTCCCCAAAATCCCAAAGAGCGCCCCCCTACTGGAGGCGGCGAGGGGCTGAAACGGGCCATTCGCAGGCGGAGGATGAAGGGGCGGGCGGGGGCCCTTTTTTTTTATTTTGAAAAAGGCGATTTTTCTCTTCCATTCATTTGATACGCCTCTTTTCATTTCCCAAAAAAACTCGCGACGGTTATTGGGGTCGCGTAATGAGCTTGATTCTCCCCAATCACTTTTCTTTCATTAGCGACAAACAACGTTTTTTTTGTCTTCTCTTTTATTTTTTCAATGATTCTCACTTTACTTTAGGCTCATCATGAAAAATCTATGAAAATTTTTACAAACTTTTGTTATGATACACATTTTTTTAAAAGGTATGTAATCCTCTATCTTTTTCTATCATAGATGAAAATAAAATGCCAATCACTACACACTATATTATTTAACACCTGTTTCCCTATATGATAAAATTTTCTACATACACACACACACACAAACACACACACGACACACACAAAACCCCCAACCACAAACCAACCACACACACACGCACACACACACAAAAACCCACCAAAAAAAAATTTTAATAAAATTTAAAATAATTTTAAAATTATAAATATATGTTATAATATTATATAATATATATATATACATTATATTATATATATATATTTTAATATAAAATTATAATAATATAATAAAAATATATAATATAATATGTAAATACAACCCTCATTTGTGTGTATTATATTAATATATATATATATATAAATATATATATTATATATAATATTATATACATTATATATATTGTATTTTATGCATATATGAATAGGAACTTTTAGATTAATTTTTAACAAGTATTTTGTATATATAAAATGTTTGTATATGAAATTTATATATATTTTTATAATATATTATATATTTATATATATATTATTTATGTATTGTTTAAAAAATATTATACTAATAAGAATTTAAATGTAATACCCACATATATATCTACAAATATCCTATTCTATATCCATATCATATGTTGAAATTTTAAAAGGTTTACTTTAACATGCTATGTTCTAATCTTAAAATAATTATAAGTTATAATATATATATAATTAATTATAATATAATATTATAATATACAATATTATTATATAAAAATATATATATTATATATATTTATAGTGTTTTGGGTGTGTGTGGGTGGGTGTGTGTGTGGTGGTGTGTGTGTGTTTGTGTGTCTAATAAATATATGTTGTTGTAGTATTATGCATGTAGTATGTATATTTTTGTTGTGGCACACACACACACACCACACACCACCAAATATATATATATTATAAAATTATATATATATATATAATATATATAAATATATTTTTTTTTTTTTTTTTTTTTTTTTTTTTTTTTTTTTTTTTCCCCTTTTTTTCTTTCTTTTTTTTTTTAATCAAAAATCAAATTTGTATCTTTATCTAAATTATCCTCATAGGATATATTTTTTTAAGATTTTTGTATGTTATCATACTTATATATAAATATATATATATATAAAAATATATATATTATTTTTAATATATATATATATTAATATATTCTATAGACTGTATAGCATATTTTTAATAATATTATAATATATATAATATTATATTATAATAATATATTATAATATATATATATATAAAATAAGACACACTTACAAATAAAACATTGTAATTCATACACACACACACCCCAAACACACCACACACACCGAAAATTATTATATATTATATATTATATATATATATATTATTATATACTATATACACACAGACACACACACACACACCACACCACACAAACACACACACACACACACACACACACACACACAAAAGACACACAACACCACAAAACACACACCCCCCAAAGGGGAAAACACACACAAACAAGAACACCACCCACACACACACACGGGCCCACACCCACACACCACACACACACAAAAAATCAAACTAACACCAACACACACAAACACACACACACACCCCACCACACACACAAAAACCCACACACACACACAAC
>NW_023661646.1:0-17245 GCF_015228065.2 Penaeus monodon | reverse complement strand
AATGGGGCTGGGGCGGGGGGGGTGAATTTTTTGAGGGGTGCCCTTTTATTTCCCCGAGTTTAACGAAACCTCGCCCCCCCAGGGGGAAAGGGGCCAACAGGATGCCCTGGGACCCCCCCCACTTTTCCGAGTATACCCCGGGGAAAGGGTCCATTATGTTGGGGAAAAAATCTCCCCATGCGTGAGGCCCCCTCTCTTCCTCCCCTCTCCCCCCTGGGGTAAATTTCAGCCTTAATTGGGGACGATTCAAGAAAAGGGAGGGTCGGTTCCGGCAAGGGGTGGCGGACGGGGGGCCGGGGGGCCAGCAACGCCAATGATCCCATGATTCCCGATCGTTTTGGCTTTTGCATGGGTATTTAAAAGATCCCCGCGCCCAGCCCCCAGCAATCTCGGCCATAAAAGCTGAACGGCCGGGCCATAAGTGAAAGGCCCGGGCAAAACCCGAATTTTCCAAATCCAAGCAAGCAACTAGCAAAAATTCAGTTTTTGTCCCGTGTCTTCTGACCTGGCCCCCTTTCCGCCGGGGACCTGCCTCTCTGGGGTTTTCGCACTTCCCCGCTCCTGATTGCATATTTTGCATGTTGTCTATGTTAGTGATTTTAGTGCTTTTAGCAGAAAATTTTTTCATATTTTTCTCTGGTATTTTTCCGTTGACCTTGACCGTTCGATTCCCTTTTTTTTTATAAAGTCGAACCCTGCTTGGCGACCTTCCCGATCAAACGGTCTGGAAAAAGGGGACCATGAGGGACTATGTGAAGGGAAGGTGATCGTTAGGCCTTGAAGGCATGGGCCCTTTTTTCACACTCAGGAGCGGAAGGGTTTAGCGCGAGACTGGGTCGTACTCCCCCCCCCAAACGGGAGATACAGGGCAGCTGTTGGAAGAGCAGCGTCGCAGGAAAAAGCGAAGAGGACAGGGTCGAAGGCAGAAAAAGCGCTATGGGGAACGTGGGTCCCCGCTTTTGCCTTTCTCTGGCCCCCTACCGAGGGAGTACTCGTCGGGGAAAATCAAAATCCCGGGATAGAACGCTGGCCAAGGAGCGCTGACCAGGAGTCCACCGGGGCACGTTTTCCCTCTGCCCCAAGGGCCCGCGCACGGGGAAACCGCGGGAAGAGGACAGAAGCTAAAGACTCCCGGGGGAAAAGGCCGTCGGGAAAAACGGCGCGTCGAGGAAGCCTCACCGACGGAAAAACCCCGCCAGCGACTGCACGAAGTCGGAGATTAGCCCCGTTTGCATGCCGCTTGGAAAAGGGGGGTGCGGGATGTCACCCGAACGACAGTTGGCGTGGGAGCCCGCCCAAGGAGATGGTGAGCACGGCTGTCGGAAGGGTTACCCCTGGAAGTCGCACCGGGGACCGTCGCTCCCAGGACCCCCCGGTATTGGTCGTCGCCCCGCCCAGGACGCGCCGGGTGAGTGTCGCCTCCCCGGACCGCCAAGAGGGCGGCCTGCCCAGGGCGTGCCGGGGGGTGCGCCCGCCCAGGGCGCGCCGGTGGTCTCCCCCTGCCCAGAAAGCGCCGGATGAGCGTCGCCGGCCCGGACGCGCGAATGAGCGTCGCCTGCCCAGGACGCGCTGGGAAATCGTCGCCTGTCCAGGACGCGCCCGGGGATTTGTCGCCGCCAGGACGCCCGGATGGGCCGCCTTCCCCGGACGCGCCCGGGTGAGTCGCCGCCGCGCAGGGGCGCGCCGAGGAGCCGCCTGCGAGGGAAAAACTCCCGCCGGAAAGCGCCCCGAGAGTCTCGCCTGCCCAGGGCGCGCCGGATAGTCGTCGCCCGCCCAAACGCGCTGGTGATCGTCGCCTCCCAGGACGCGCCGGAGGTCGTCGCCTGCGCAGGACGGCCGGGGAGCCGCCTGCGCAGGAAAACTGCCTCTGCCTCCCAGACTTTTCCGGAGGAGCTGCCTCCGAGGAAACCCGGGGGGCTGCCGCCCAGGGGCACCCGGAGGAGCTGCCCGCCGAGGAAACCCCCGGGGGACTGCCCGCCCAGGAAACGCCCAGGAGCTGCCTGCCGAGGAACGCCGGAGGAGCTGGCCCGCCAGGACTTGCCCCAGGGCTGCCGCCGGGGCTTGGGCCCGGGGGAGCGCCCGCGAGGACACCCGGAGGGGCTGCCCGCCCAGGATTGCCGGAGGAGCTGCCTGCCGAGGACTTGCCGGAGGAGCGCCCGCCCAGGGCTTCGGAGGAGCTGCCTGCCGAGGATTGCCGGGGGACTTCCCCGGCCGGCCTCCCCAGGAGCTGCCTTTCCCAGGCTTTCCGGAGGGGCTGCCTGCCGGGGGGAAACCCCCGGGGGAAACGGCTCCGAGGCACCCCGGGGGATGCCTGCCGAGGACACCCCCGGGGGAGCCCGCCTGCCGAAGCCATCCCGGAGGGGCTGCCTGCCCAGGAACCCCGGGGGAGCTGCTGCCGAGGAGACCCCCCGGGGACTACCGGGGGTAGAGGGACGGTGGAGGGCGACGGGGGCCCCCAATCCCACAGAAGGCAGGACCGTGATCGCCGGGAGGTGCGGGGGAGGGGAAGGAAGGTTTGGGGCTACATTCACCAGAGGAAACCCACAGCGCCCCGGCTAGAGGAATCAAAAACCTCGGGGGCCCAAAAAAAGTTTTTAGATAATTCCACTCCGGGGTGATTATTTTAAAAAAATGGGGGGAATGTCAAGTTCCTTGGGGTGCTGCTTTTCATGAGGTTTACGAGCTCGCGGGGCGGGGAGTGCAGTGGTCCCTCACCGCATGGGGGAAACTCTTCCCTAAAATTTCCCTGGACCTTTTCCCGATGTATACTCGGGCAAAAATGGGCGGGCCAGGGCTCCGTTTATTGGTCGTCTCCCCGTGTGGGGGAGAGAATTTCGTCTAAAAATCGTCGGTCAAAAGAAAGGGCCACCGTCAAAAATTCAGTATTCCCCACGTCACCCAGCCCAATGCGAAAAAAGTGACTTTTAAAGCAAATAGGGCCATTCAAAGTGTCTTTGGACCCCCCTGGTGACCGGGGCCTAAATGCGCCGCGAACCCCCCTTCCTTTTTTATTATATCGCTTGCAACGAAAATGCCCCACCCAAATTTAATTTTGTTTTCCCAGAAAATATTTGCATTTTCACGCCCCAGCAGTTTTTCTTTTTACCCTTGCCCTGAAAAGGGGAACACTACACCTCTCCTCAAACCCGAAGCTCTTTTCTATCCGGGGGAACCCTGTATAGGGGGCCCGCAGTCTAGGGGGGACATATGGGTGCCCTTTGGTTCTCCTCCTGATCCCCTTTTTCCCCTTTCCGTGGTCACCGGGACCTCATAATTTCCTCGAGACTTTTGTATTCAGGGGTTTTGGTGCGCTGTTTTACCTGTTGCCCCTTTGTAGCAAGGTTTGGCAATGGGGGAGGGCCCAACCCAAAAACTCCGACCTCTAGGGCAGGGGAAAAACGCAACCAGTCTCCCACTAGAAAGGGGCGAGTCAGGTTTTCTTGCCTCACCTCTTTTCCCCCTTTCATCATCCCCCCCCGTCTTTCCCTCCCCTGACCACTCTTTCCACTCACCCGACCCTTTCACCGAAAAGACAAAAAATAAAAATCAAAGCTTTTTGGGGGCCCCCACCCAAAAAAAACGTGGCCCCTTTTCCAATGCACTGTTTTGTGCACAGTAAAGAGTATTTTCGGACTTCCCCATCCATGATGGCAAAAAAAAAAAACCCTGGCACTGATTTGAGGATGACATCCATGCCGGAAGCTCTTCCCCGAAGGTTTCCCGCCCAAAAACATTGAAAAATTTGGTTTTTCCCCTGTAATCCCCATTGTATAAAGGGGCTAAGAAAAACGCTTGCCCAAAAAGAAACTGGACCGACAAATGTAAACGAGTGGGTTTTTAGACATGAGGAAAGTTCCTTTCTTCCCCCCCCGATCCCGGTAAAGAATCTATGTCATAAAACCAACAAATTAAAAAAAGAAAGATTTTCAGACCATCTACAGCCAAACACATTAAAAAAAAGGGGATAAAAACTCTTAAAGGTATATTTTGCCCCAATGGCAAATGGGAATTTGGGGAGGTTCCCCACCTTAAAACAATGTTGAACTGTTTTGGGGCTATGGGCCCCCTAAAAAACCCACTGAAAAGGCAGAGAAAAGAACCTATGCACTGATGGGGTTTTCCCAACACCCACTCCTTCAGGGCTGTAGGAGTCTGTAAAAAAACCCCCTAAATTTGCGGCGGTCCCCACGAATTTTTTGCAAACAGCTGCCCTCCAGAAAGGAGGCTATGAAAACCCTCCCAGGAGAAATTTTAAAAGGAAGGAGAAAGAAAAAAAACCCAAAAGCCTACGGGGCGGGGCCCCAAAAGGGGCCGGAAAACCAGGAACTGTGAAACCCAAAAAATTTCCGGGAAAAACCACTCTTTAACCGGGTTCCCCCGGGAGATTAAACAAAAAACAGTCAAAACCCTCCATCCCCGGGCCCTCCCAACGATCTCTCCAGGGGATTCTCTAGTCCTCCTTCAGGGCACATATCAGAATATCATTCCCCTGAAAAGGGGTTCAATACCATGCAAAAGCAGCTTTGGGGAGGCAAAAACTATCTTCCACTTAACCTGGGGGAAACCCTGACTTTTGGGGGGCTTTCCTTAAAGGTAATTAAACCCCCCTACCCAAATTGTTCGGCCCCACCCCTGAAAAACACCCCGGGCCCCGGGAAGCCTCACCCTTACACAGCCCAGGTAGCGGAGCCCCTACCTGCACAGGCACGGGCCCCCCGACCCCTGCCCCAGTCACGGGAAACCCTAAAGGTTGCTGAGAGCCAAAACCCCGGGGACCCCAGCCCATTTCCCCTCTCCTAAAGCAACCCCCGGCCCCCCCCCCCCCTCGGCCTCCTCCTCCCCGCAATCAGTAAGCCAAAAAATTAAAAATCCCCACTGTTAGGGAAACCTCGGGATATCCCCAGCGTACCCCTCTGAGCACCCCTGACCCCCCAACCTCCCACCCAGCCCTTACTAAACCCTCTGGAACCTTCACTGTGACGGGGGGCTGGAGGCCTCAGGGACGGAAACCGCTACAGACCCCAAAGCATTACGGGCACCCGGGTTCTTCAGAAAATCCCCCAAAGTACCAGTACTTGATCGATACGAAATTGGCTCAAAATTAAAATAAAAAATAAAGGGGGTTAGAAACAAAAAGAGAGCATACCATATGGCCCCTTTAAAAAGGTTACACAAACACCTAAAGGAAGGCAACATCGCGTCACAAACGCCCGTTTGCCCAATCCCCAAACATAAGCCAATTAAATAATGGGTACTTCCTTGGATAAAAACAAAAATAAAACATGGCACACCTACACTACCTCACGCCCCCCTTTAAAAAAACCACAAACGTACTCCACGGAAAACACAAAAAACAAAAACCTGTGAACACTACAGAAACCGACCCACACTTTCATCCCTCAAAAAACACCAGGGGTTTTAATAACCACCCCCCTCAAAATTACATGACACCAATTCTACTCCTCCAAAAAATCACAAAAAAGAAGCGATGGCGAGCAATGCGATTAGAAACGACATCTCCACAAAATCATCAAAAAATTTTCAGTCGACCTACGGGCAGTAAATAAAAAACCCCCAGGGACCCATAGTCCTAGGCAACACTATACATTCCCCCAAAGAAGACCTTTCATACCAAAACCCGGAAATCTTGCAGCCCCTGAGGCATAACAAACCAATATAATCATGGGAGACTTTAACGAAAAACCCAACGCACTCTTTGGTTAAAAACACACAAACATGGGGGGCAGAGCCCGCCTCACACATACAACAAGGCAGACTCACACCCCTTGGGTCCCCACCCAAACATACTTTTCCCACAAAAACCACCCAACAACCCCAAAGAATAGTCTTGGAAAACCACAGAGAAAAAAACTCCCACCACCATATCAAAAACAGGCAGGGTTCACATCCAGCGACCACCCCCCGGGTTATCCAAACACTGCCCAACCAAACCCTATCATGTCCCAAAAACCCCCCCGAGAATCCTTTAAACATGCAAAATGGGGGGTTTCAAAACAATCATTGAAGACCACATGAAACTGTCTCGGGGGGAAAACCCCATACACAAAAAACACCCCCTTAAACGGGGGACACAGCTACAAGGGCCCACAGGAAAACACCCCCCAAAACAACACACAAGACTACCCCTTTTACAGAAAAAACACATCGCCAAAATTGTTTAAAAATAAAATAAAACCCACAACCGAACTAGCAAAAAAGGGGGGCCCTGGGACACACAATTACGCACACATAAAAAGAAACCAAAACACAAATAAAAAACAAAGGGTTAAAGAAAGGAACCCAAAAAACCGTGGGCACACTCGCCAAAGACTATGTAAAAAAACTCTAAAGCCCCCAAAAATTTTTGGGATTCCCTTTAAAAAAAACTCATGGGTTTGAAAAACAGTAATCACATCATTTTTAAAACAAACACAGACAAAAGGTGACTCGGGGGGGGGAGAGGGAGCCTCTCCATAGGAATTTCGGCAAAAATTTCCCCAAATCCCCCCCACCGGGAACCCCCCCGATTCCCCAAAATTACAGGGCCCGGGGTTACAAACTACATAAAAACAACAAAAGGAACAAATTCCCCCCGAAAACATCATCCACTAAACATCTCACAGAGGACGCCCCCTCCCACCCCAATCACCCCCAAAGAAATAACTAACACAATAAAACCCCCAAAAAAACAAAACCCCGGAGCAAGAACAAAAACAAAACAAAAATCAAACTCTCCCCCCCCAGAATGATCAGCAACATCCCATATCTTCAACCCGGGCACGGCCAACAGGATTTTTCCCCTTTATAATTTAAAACATCCCACACCCCCCTTTAAAACCCCCAAAACCCGGGGAAATCTACCCCCCGAGGGGGGGAATTCCCGCCCCCCCTCCTTTAAAACCCCCCGGGAAAAACTGTAGAGAGGGTAATCGCACGGGGGGGACCATCCCACCCTTGAAAAAAAAACCAACCCACAACATTAGGCGATCCGGTTTTCGCCCCAAAAGGGGGCCCGAGAGCCCCCATCGCCCTCGCTTGGGAGGAATCGCTCTGGGTCTCCTAACAAGCCCCGACAAACGCAATACTACGAGACGTAGAAAGGGCCCTTTGAAAGGTTTTTCATACGGCCCTAAAATACAAATTTAAAAAAAACTGAAACCCCCCCCCCCCACTTCACACGCCCTTCTCTGCGTTTCCCCTGGATCCAGGACGCCAAAACCCGGGAGCCCACCTAGGCCCCCCATCCCCTCAAAGGGGAGTACCCCCCGGGGAAGCGTTTTAAATCGCCAACCTCTCTTTTCCTTTTTTCCAGCCAATCCCCCAAAACCGACCCATACGGAAACCTATATTTCCTATGCAGCGATTTTCCACAGTTTTTCACCCCCTTTCAAAAATCAAAAACCCCTTCATAAAAACGAAAAACGGGAAAGAGCTATACAAAACATCAACAAAATTTGACCCCCACGGGAAAATAAAACCCAAAACTTTAAAAAAAATTCAAACTATACCCTACACGCAGAAAATCACAACCAATCACGATCAAAAAACCCAAACATTCCTACACTCCACGGGAAAACATTCTCGGACTTCATTTCACAACCGGGTTTCCCAAAACAAACGTTAAAAAAAGAATAGCACAAGCAAAAACAACACAAAACCCCCAAACAAAACGTTTTTTCAGCTGCCACAAAAACAAAACTAGACTCTACAAAAAAAATTTCAGCCCCCAATCTTAAATTACTGCCACCCCACGGGTTTTCCCCAAATCTCCCCCAAAATTTCCGAATCCCAATCGTATGAAAAAAGGGCACTACCCCGGGGTTTACACCGGCGTAACTTTTGGGACCAAATTTTTAAAGCAAAAAACACACACAGAACATACAGCGGGAAAACACTAAACACCCGCATACCCCGACGAGGCAAAAAAAACCTGGCCAACAAACGGGGAACAAGAAACGAAAAAAATAAAAACATCTTTAAAAAAACCAAAAACACTCACAAAAACCCCCCGGGTGGCCCAAACACTCCCAAATCACGAACACGAAACACCCACCCCCGTTTACACCCACACACACACCGACCCTGCCTGTGACCATGACCTTTTTTTTTAAAATTTTTAAATTTAAACCGTTTTAAAGGCAAAAAAAAAAAAATTAAATAAAAAAAAAAAAAAAAAAAAATTTAAACCAGAAGTCACCCTCAAAAACCCCAAAAGGGAAATTAGCTAACCCCGCCGCACAGCACTTTGTATAAATTTGGAAAATAGACGCCATGGGCTCGCCAAATTCACCTGTGACCCACCTGCTTTGCGGGCGGATTACCCCCAATCACGGGGGAGAGGGGGCGGCCCCCTTGGCGTCTTTAAAAAGATTAAAACTCGGGCGCGGGTTTACCACGGCTGGGTCATTTGCCCCCGGCCCGCCTAGGGGTTTCGTGGGTCAGCGCCACAAACCCATAAACGGAAAACCCAAAGGAGGGAACATTTTAAACCAAATTTCCCACGGACTCTGACCCTTCCTGGGTTTATGGAGTGCCCCTCGTGCAATTGAAATAAGCAAAACACGCGATTCAAAACAGCGGGAAGGAGATGTTTACGGAAAAAGGGGGAAAAAAAAATAAATAAAACAAAAAAAAGAAGAAAAGAAGAAAAAAAAAAAAGTTTCCCTATCATTATCATTGTTTCATGTTCAAAACCCTATTTTTTATTTGCTTTTGTTCGTTTTTTTTTCCCTGTCTGTCATCTATTTACATAATAATTTTTACTTCCCTATTTCCCTTTACCTTTTTTTTTTAAAATTCCCCTTATTTTCCTCACGGGGCTTTTTTTTGTTCTTCTTCGCCCTTTTAAATACTATTTTAAATTTTATGTTATTATTGCTAATCCCCATTTTTACCCAAAATTCCCTTTTGTCTATCTAGGGAAACAGGCTCCTTTTCTTTCCCCCCCAAATTCAATGGGTCAGCCCAATTTTTGGTCAAAAAATTTCCCCTCCCCACATTAAATACAAAAACCATTTTATTCTTTTATAAATTTACCACCCCAAAATAAACCTCCCCTCATCACATCTCCCCTCCCACTTTTGTCCCTATCTAGTTTTTATTTCCCCTTGATAAACCCATTACTCCCCGTTTTAGGTAACTATTTCTCATTCGGCCATGGAGTCCCCCCCGCCTCTTTCTTTTCTTGTTTTTAGCATCTAAAAATAAAATACAAAAATTTAAAAAAAAGATAAAAAAAAATATAAAGTTTGGGAAAAAAAATAAATAAAAAAATAAAATTTTTTACTTCTATTCATTTTAAATTTTAAAAATTTAAAATTGGGTTTTTTTTGGGTTTTTAAAAAAAAAAAAAAAAAAAAAAAAAAAATAAAAATTATATGGTAAAAAAAATAAAAAACCCTTAAAAAAAATAAAAACCAAAAAAAAATCATTTTGTTGAATTAATTTAATTTCCCTTTTTTACCACAATCCAATTTTCCTTTTTAATCTATTTTAAAAAAAAATTTCAAAAAAAAAAAAACAAAAAATAAAAAAGTCAAAAAAGAAAAAAATATATAAAAAAAAATTTAAAAATTTTATAACTATATTTTATTTTATATTTTTATTATTATATTATTTTATTTTTATATATATAATATTATATTTATTATATATTTATTTATTACATAAAAAAGAGGCGTTTACTTTTAAATAACCCCCTTAAAAAAAAAGTAATCACGGCTACTTTTTTGGGAAATAAAAATAAAAAAGATCGTAACTTACCCCCCCCCTCCCCTCGATCCCAAAACAGAAAGAGAATATTTTAAATTTATATATTTTCTATGCAATGGGTTTTTGCCCCCCTCTTTTCCAATCCTAAAATTCCTTAAAATTTTACCACTTTACCCTTTTTTCCCCCCCCCCTTTGGGTTTCTTACCTCTTTTTCTTCATTGTTTTTTGTTATTATGAAATTTGTAGTTGTCCCTTGCTCCTGACTTGTGGCTCCCTTCCCCGATGTGACCCCCGCCCCGCTCTGCTGGCTACCCCTGCACTTTCCCCCGCTTCCCGATTTTACATATTTTTCATTAGGGGTATGTTTTAGTGTATTTTAGGGCTTTAGCAGTAAACCTTTTTCGGATGTTTCCTCGTTTTTTCCGGTTTTACCTTGACCGTTCTGATTTTAATCTTTTTTAAGTCGAAACCCCGGGCATATTTTATTTATAATTATATATATATAATATATTATATATATATATATTTTATATATTATTTTATATATTATATTTCATTCTAAAAATATACATAAATTGCATATACACACACAAAACCACACACCCCCCCACACCCACACACACACACATAAAAATTTATTATAATATATAAAATATATATGATATATATTATATAATATAAAAATATATATATATATATATATATGCATTACACATTTATATGCTCCATACCAGATTTACTTTTAATATAAATTTCACACACACACACACACACACCACACACACCACCACACACCCCCCCACACACACAAATAATATATATATATATATATTTATATATATATAAATTTTATTATATATATATAATTTTATAATTTTAAAATAATAAACACATATTACCTTTTGTTTTATTCCTATATATATAATTTTATATATATATATTATTTTATATAATTTTAATATTATTTTATATATATATATTTTTAATATTTTTTATACCCACACACAAAACATTTCATGCATATATAAATACACCACACGGGACGCACGCCGGCCCCCGGGGCACACACACCCACACACGAACACACCCACACACCCCAACACACACACACCACACACCACACCCACCCCACACAAATATATTATATTATATTATATATATAATATATTATATATATATTTTATCTTCTGCGGGTTTTAAATTAAAATTATATAAATACAATATTATATATATATATTTTATATAAATTTTTATATATGTATGTAAATTTGCACGCATATATACATATATCCCTATCTAAAATATTTATAAAAATATTATTATATATTTTATATATATATTATTATTATAAAAAAATATAATAAATATATAATTAAATTTGTGTGGTGGTTGGGGGGGTTTTTTGGGGTGTTTTTTGTGTATAATACCAGTTAATATATATATTATATAAAATTTATAACTTATATAAAATTAAAATATAATATATATCATCAAAAAACGGAAAAGCTCATTTTGGCACCCTGGACCTCTCCACCCCCTTCGCCAATCAAATCAAACTTTCGCTTTCTTTTCCCCTTTTAAACCCCGAAGCCGCAAAAAATCTTTGATGTTTGCGCCAGGGTTTTTCTGCGGTTTTTCCTTTCCCCTGGTTTTTTTCACCAACCCGGGCGCAAGTCTTTCTCAATCCTTTTTCTTTCATTTCCCTGGCCAATAAACTTTGTTTCCTTTTGGTTTAAAAGGTTTCCCAAAAGCCGGGCTTTTTTAATTTTCTTTTCTTTGTACCTTTATTAAAAATTTGGGTTTTTCCCCGCCATGTAAAACGGAGACGGCGGGAAAAACCACATTTTTAAAAAAGGGGGGGGCCCCCCCTTTTTCTTTACCCCAAAAATTTAGGATCCTATACAAAACCTTTGGAAAAGTTTTAATAACCTCAGTTTTGTCCAAAATAAAATTTTTTTAAAATTTATATATATATATTATATTATATTATATATATATTTTTATATATATATTTTAAATATATATATTAATATAATAATTAATTATAAAAATTTGTGGTTGTTTTGTGTGTGTTTTGTTTGTTGGTGTGTGTGTGTGTGGTGTGTGTTTATTGTGTGTTGTAGTGTGTGTTTTGTAGTGTGTGTGTCTATATGTTTTATATAAAAATATTATGGGGGGGTTGAAAATATATATACATATATATATGTAATATATAGTAATAAGGGATTAATATTATTTTATATCTATATTTATATATAATATTATATAATATATTTTTTATAATATATATATTACATACACACAAAACCCCCACACACACACACAGAATTATATATAAAATAATATATATATATATATATATAATTATTAATTTATATTAAAATATTTAAAAATATATTATATTTTTATATAAAATCAATGTATATTGTATATATAAAATTATTTTTATCAATATAAAATTATATATACATATATATAATATTTTTATATATAAAATATTTAATTTTATATCTATTTTATAATTATTTATTATCACACACCCCTTTACACCCCACACAAAGATTATTATATTAATAATTATAATAATATTTTTTATTTTATATATATAATATATGTATAGGATATATATATATATATAATATTTATGTTAAAATTTTATCAATATAAAATGTTTTATTTTATATTTTAAAATATTATATATTTTATATATAACTAAAATATTTTTATATAAAATATATTATAAATATTGGAATAATATAGTTTGGTATATTATATAAGTATTATATATATTTATAATATATATAAATTAAAATTTTGATATATATTAAATATATAAAATATTATATATATAAAACACACTCACCCACACAAAGATATATATATAAATTTGTTATAGATATAAAATTATTAAAATAATATGATTTAGATTATATATTTTTTTATTTTATATAATTATAGATTTTTTAATTTATTTGGATGGTTAGATATATATAACCTGTATTAGTATATATATTATATATTAATATACTTGGGGGGGATATTTTATATTAAAATATTTTTATAAAATTTTTAAAAATATAATATAAAAATTTTATATATAATGGGAATATATAAATAATTTGATATGTTGAATATATATATAAAAAATTTTATAGGAAAAATATATATATTTTAATTAAAATCCCATATATTTTTTTTAGATTTTTAAAAATTTAATTTAAATATTTATACTATTATATATATATATTTAAAAAATTTTTAATATATATAGATATATATTTAATATATTTTTATAATATATTTTAAATATAAAATTAAAGGGAGTTGTTTTATAATATAATATTAATATATTTTATATGTGATTTTTATAATATATATATTATATATAAATATATTATTAAATATATATAATATATATATATATTTTAAAATATATAGTATTTTAGATTTTAAAATTATAATTATATTTTATATATAATATATATATAGGATATATTATATATTTATATATATATATATATTATATATTATTATATATATTATATATATATATAAAATATATATCTAATATTTTATTATATATAAAATTTTAAAATATTTTAATATATTAAAAGAAATTAATATTTAAATATTTCCGGGGGTTGAAATATAATGGATAATATATAAATTTTTTTTTTTATTTAAAATATTACTTTTTTTTATTAAATTCCAATATTTCTTTAATAATTTTGAAAAGGTATTTCCTTTTTTGGTGGGCCCCGGAAAAGGCTTATCCATACACTTTGGCCATGGGAACTTTTAAACCTTGGTTTTTTTCCGTTACATTCCTTTCACCCGTTTTATCTGGAAACCCCCGGGAAGGAGTTCCCCAAATTTTGTTTTTTCCCCGTTTTTCTTTGGTAATTTTTCCATCAATTGTGGTTTTGCGGTCACCCTAGGAAGGTTTTTAAAAATAAACCCGAATTCCTTTGTGTTTTGTGCTTTGGCCCATGTTTGCAATTTAATAAATCCTTTTTTTAGAACCTTTTAAAACAACCCAACCCCCAAACCCAAAACTTTGTTTACCTATTTGGTTTTTGCCAAATAAGGTATCCATCCCAAAATTGGAAATTTTAAAATTCCTTTACCGGCCCCAAAAACTTTGTTGTTCAAAGGAACAATTTTTTTTTTTTTTTTTTTTTGGCCCAAATTTTAAATCATTTAAAAGGTTTTTTATGTTGGTGGGGCCTTTTTGGGATTTTTCAAACAACAAGCAAAACCCGATTTGTGTTAGGCCCCCTTCGGGGTTTTAAGTTAAGGGTTTTTTTAAATCTGAAATTTTTTCACCGGGGTTGCCCCAAGCTTTGAACCCCCTATTAAATTTTTTTTTTTTTTTTTTTTTTTTGTTCCCCGGGGGGTTTTTTTTTTTTGGGGGGGTTTTTTTTTCGGCGGGGGGGGCTTTTTTAATTCCTTTTTTTTAAAAAATTTCAATTTTTTGGCCCAAAAAAAGACCTTTTCCCCCCAGGCTTTAAAAATTTATTTCTTTAATTTTTTACGAAAACCCCCAAAAACCCAAATTAAAGCCAAAAATGGGCATTTTGAATTTCTTAAACCACGTGTTTATCTTTGCGTATGCCAAATGAGATGGTATCCATACAAATTGAAGTTGAAATTGCCTCTACGGCATAAGTTCTTACGTAATTAACTCACAATTTCGCATCGCCACCTGTTTGAAAGAATTTAGTGTCCTAAGAATGAACTTTGAAAGTCACAGAAACTACTGCCAGAGCCCTGAGACATTAAGAATTCCCTTGCAAGAGCATACCTGCCAATTCCGTTTGTGTAGTGCTGGCCCCAAATTTTGCACATTCATATAAAGTCTATGTTTGTGGGTAAGCCATTTTTGTATACAACACAAGCACAACCAGCTTTGTGTCTAGACCGTACGGATCCGTCAGCGTAACGCTCGTATACATCATCGCCCATAGATTCTCTATTCCTTTACCGTTGCTAACGCAATTTGTGTTAACACAGTTATACATTTTTTTTTTTTTTTTTTTTTGTGGCAGACATGTAAGGTGTAAGATCAGTGTTAATTTTTTCCATGGTGGAATGGAATGACCTTTTGGTATTTTACTAATTGGGACATTAAGCTTTGTAATGTTCAAGGAGATTTTGTGTATCAGAGTGTGTGATTAGTCACGTCTGCTTGTGTGATTTTATGTTGCAGTTGTTTTTTGGAAATCTGAAAGATACACGGGTTCCCTCAGAGCTTTGACCCCAAATATAGTGGAAATAAATATTATCCTATCAGAAATGGATGGTAAGTTTAATTCTGATCTCGTGTTCACACTCCTTGCTGTTGTCGGTTCGCCGAGGATAATCCTCATAACTTCATTTTGCACTACCTCCAAAGCTATTTATTTCTGATTCTTTACACCGCAACAAGTACAGTGCATGGTAGTCTACAACTGACCTTATAAAAGTCAAGTAAAACAGTCTAGAGAGCTTAACATTAATGTCATGTTCTCTTCCAACTAGAACTTTCAACAGTTTCAGTCTCTCCCAAAGTCTCTTCTTTAGAGAAAGGATCAGGTTTGCATCATTTACGTTCACCCCAAGATATTTATACTTATAACTCATGCCAAGCTCTGGGTCACCTATGAAATGGTGGGTTGGGGTATGATACATGGGTTGAGAGCCATTGTTTTTTCATGCGATGACTAATCCACACTCATAAACCCTTGTTGTGAGATTTTCAAGAATTATTTGCATCCTCTCTTGTAATGATGCTGTGATACATATGCCAACAGCATAACACATAATGGATTCACCATCCCCAAGTGGCATATCTGCCGCCAGCCTGTGTATGAGGACATTGAACAGCATAGGGCTGAGAACTCCTCCCTGTGGCGTCCCAAGTTCAAAAGATTGTGAAGTGGAACTTCTCACTCCCCTGAACAAGAGACTTGCAGATCTGTTCAATGCAGCTCAGTAATCTACCCCGGATGCCAAAGCTTACTAATTATTCTAGGATAACTTCTCTGTTTGCAATGTCATAAGATGACTTAAGGTCAAGAAAAACAGTCAGCCTCACTTGGGTTAGAGTTTGAAAAGTACTCTGCAAAGCAATGTGTACTACGTCCTGATAGAAATCCGTACAGTCTGTGAGATAATTTTTACCTTTGTTAGTCTGTACCTTTCTAGAACTTTGCATACAAATGAGGTTAGTGAAAGTTGGCGGTATTTATGTTTTTGGTTTCGGTATAGGGATGATTAGACTGCGCGTCCAGGGACCAGGTAGAATAACTTGTGACAAAGTTAACCTGTACAGGTGCAAAAGGGGATTACCAGGTCCTGAGCTATAAGGCGGAGGACACTATAAGTAATTCCATCCTCACCTGGAGCGGACGCCTTTCCTTTGATTAGTGCATTGTTCAGTTCCCACTCAGTAATCTCAGCAAAGTCTAAAGGATCGTTATCAGAACATCCAATCTCAATGGCAAATTCACGTGCAATGTTAGACTGACTGCTCTAACATTGGACGCTCCAGCTCAATTGAAAAGCTTGGCCAAGAGGACTATGGAACTGCGGGGTGTTAGTTAGTTTGTCTGAGAGTCGATTTTTTTTCCAGACCTCAGACATTGAGATGTTATTGTTAATGCTTTGTAGGAACTGTATAAAGTGTTCATTTCTGATATATGAATTTAATTCCCGTAGATTTTTGTTAGCCTTAAAAACTGAATAAGGTTGTCACGGGTTTTGTCTTTCTTGTAGATATCAAAAAGCTCCTAAACTCGCTTTTGTTCCCGTAAAAGGTCTAGGGTCACCGACCCACTTAGGTTGTTTTGACCATTGTGAGTTGTTGCTCTTGAAGGTTTTCCTTAGACAGACCCAGGTGTTTGTAGTAATAAGTGATCACTTTCGTCATGTTCATTAGAAAATTTATCAACACTCGTTACTTTAATCGTTATATCATTCATAAATACGTTATTTAAAGTGGTGCTTAAGGTAAGGAGGAATGAAATTTTAAGCCTATTTGTTTTGCAGATTGACTATTATCAACACATATCTCGTTACTATTGCCAGTGGTCACTGATTAACTCATGCTTCTGACGTTTCCATGCACAAGATCCCTTCCTATTACGTAATCTAGCCTGCCCTCCCGCCACGTGAGTTTCCCCTCTGTATCATATACTGTCATAGATCTTGTTCACAAAATGTCGGAACTTCGCCATTTTCATTACACTATCTCCAAATGTATAATGTCTAGCATTAAAATCTCCCAGCAATTGTGTCGTGATTCTGAAAATTGGGTAGTGAATCAGTTGAAACTTTCTATACCTTGCATATACATTGTACAGCATGTAAATGCTGACTTGTACATTATTGTCATCAGACTTCTACACCAAACTTATGCGGTATGGTGTTACTGACACAAGCCAATAGGCTTGTCATTCTTGTGTTCGTATCGGAGTAGTACTCTCTAGTCTAGGGGCGGTTTTTATTTAGTGGTGATGTGAGGGCTCTTTAGCTAAGAAATTATTGAAATTA
>NW_023661645.1:0-10000 GCF_015228065.2 Penaeus monodon | reverse complement strand
GTGGCGGGGTTCCGCCGAGAAAGATAGCTTTCTTTGCTAATCACGGGTTAAAAATCCCAAATCCCCTAAAAAAATAGCATTTAAAACAATTTAAAAATTTTTTTAATAAATGCTAAAAAAAAATTTAGGAAAGGGTTTTCCCCCGGCTTTAAAAAGAGTGGCATAAAAAACCTTTAAAAAGAAAATGGCTATGGTTCCAAAAAATCAAGGAAAAAGTACCCCGAAAAAATCTATATAAACTAAAAAAAATAAATATAAAAAAGTATAAAGGGAAGAGGCATCGCCCCCCCCCCCGGGGCGTTTGCGCGGGCAAGTCGGCCTTTTTGGGGGGGAACCCTCAGGCTTCCCAGTGCCCCGGGGCCGCTATTTGGGCTGGGTTTGGGGTCACTACAACCCCTCCCCCCCAAAATTCTTTAACGTCAGTTGGCGAACTCCCCCCGGGTTGGGGCGAAAAATGGGCCCAAAATTTCCCTGGAAAAAAGGCCGGGTTTAAAAGGGTTCTTATGAAAAGGGAAAATTTAAAGGGGGTTTTTTAAAAATTTTAATAATAAAAACAGGAGGGGGCACAACCAAACCTAGAATTGGGATATCCCAAAATCTGCGACGACCCCCGATAATCGCAACAGACCCCCTTAAAATGTTTTAAATTTTTGGCCCATTTCTCGTCTAACCTTATCTCACGTCTCTTCTACTCCCCGTTTTCTGATTCGGAGCCCAAACCTCAGGATAGACAATCTCTCTTTTTTGGGCACAAAAGGGGCCCGCATTTTGATTAAAAATGAAAATTTCACCTCGCTGTGTGGAGGGTCGGGTTTCTCGAATCAGGAAATTCCCCGGGCCCCGTTTCTTTTTCCCACAATCCGGGGGGGGGTTTAACTCCATTTTGGGCCCGTTTGCTCCGTTTGGACCCCATGACAAAAAATACGTAACGCAGGGGGGGTCTCCTTCCCCCCGGATCGAATCTTTTCCTCAGTCTGCGGTTTTTAAAGTCCGTGCCCTCCTTGTGCGCCTTTTTTTGCAGCCCCCTTGGCGGCTATCCTGGGCCATCCCGTAGATTTTCCCTCAGCACCTGACCGTGTCCTCATAAACGTGGGATCTCGTTCTCACGCCCTGGGGGAATATCCATCTCTGCCAGTCTCAAAAAAAGGGGTTTGGGTTGACCCCCCCTCCGGTGCAGCACTGTTTGGGGCAATCTGAAAAAGGGTAGTTTTCATCCCAATCATTCGGATGTTCTCCTTCAGGGTCCCAAACCCGTCTTTCACCACACGTTTTGCTTCCCTCAACCAAAAACCTTTAAATTTTCCCGGGTGATCCCGAGTAGGGGTAGTGCGTTGAGTTGGATGATCCGACCCCCCTGAAAAAACAATTTTTTTTGTGGAATTCTTTTTCCATTATCTGAAACAAAAAGCCCGAGGGGGACCGAATGGGGTTGACGAAATCTTTTTAAAACCCATCAAACTGTCGGGCTTCCTTATTGGGCAGGGGAACAACGGGAAAATTTTAAAAGGGGAAGTGGTCTAAAATTGCCGAACATACCTATTGCCACGGTAAAACCCAAGCAATCTATAAATTTCCACTGATACTCTCCCCCAAGGGTTTGGTAATTTCTGGCATGGGGGCAAAATGGGCCCTTCTGCCTCCCAACGCCCTTTTTGGGTCGTTGACGATAAAATACACGAATTTACGTATCTCTTGTCTGGCCAACTCTGAGGGAAGTAATATTATTTTCTGGGGCAACTAGGCCCTTTAAGTTTTCCTGGATGGGCAGCAGCTGCATCTGCAGGACAGCATCCAGAGCTCCGTCCTCAAAAGTAGGGGGAAAAATCACAAATTTTGGCAAAATTAGTCTCCCAGGGAGGACCCTAAAAAGGGTTTGACAGGAGATCACCTTTATTCAATTTTTCGAGATTCAGTGGGATCCTTTGCCTAGGCATCCGCGTTTTTGGGCAGGAAAGGTACGAACTTCATCCAAAAAGGGCCCTTCTTGCTAGGGGGGGCCGGAAACTATCTTGGGTTCAAGTTTTTCATAAAGGGGGGAAACCCTTTCTTTTAAAGGGGTTTCAGGCATGAAATTGGAACACCGGGTTTTTATATTTTAAAAGTGTAATTATAAAGGAAAATTCTTTGGCTCCACGAGTCTCCTTAAAGACTTGGTCCTTTGGGAAAATACGGGGAAACAAGTGGGGGTGATCATTTGTGATTTTGAAATGCCTACCATAAAATGGGGTTTCAAAGGTTCTCACGCTTAACCAAACCCCTCCCAAGGCTTCAACTCGTGGGGGGAAAAACTTGTTCTCCCCCTCACCCCGCAACTTCCTGGAAAAGTACGAGATTGCATTTGGTTTACCTTCGTCATCTCGCTGCATGGGCCCAGCCCCAAATAGCTACCCCGGAGAAACACATGAAACCTCGATGCGTTGAAGTCGGGCCCGTTTAAGGGGGGATCAAAGCCAGTTTGCCTTTCAGATCTTTAATGCCGTTTGCTGTTCAAAACCCCGTGAAATTTAGCTTCCCTTTTTTCGCAAAGGATCAAAGGGGGCAGCCACAAAGCTATCCTTCAGATTTTCCTGAAGAAACCATTTTCTCCCGGGGGGGGGGGGAAAATTTGGGGACTTGCTTTCATTAGAGGTGCGGGGCATTTTTAGTGATGGGCCCTTTTCCTTATCAGGATCTGGGAGGAAAACCGGGGGGGGGTTTTTGAGAAAGACCCAAGAAATTTTAAGGTATTTTTCAGCAAACCCTTTCACTTTTTCAGGTTTAAACCCGAAACCTGCCTTGGGTCCCAAAACCCCTTGGTTTTTTATCCAGATGATCCCTGGTTTTTTTCGAAGCTACCAAAAGGCCACGAAAGAAACGTCAAAAAAGGTTTGCGGGGTCTTCCTAAAAAAGGGGTCAGTACCAAACGTTTTATAGCCCCCTGGAAAAGTGGGGAAAGGGGCATGGGCCCAAACCCAAAAAGGGATCCTCCTAACTGGGACAGACGCAAACCCTCGAAAAGCAGTCTTTTGGGGTCACTTTCGTTTTCCCTCGACAGTCCATTTGGGGAATTTTTGGGACCAAAACATAAACCCCTGGGTCCCGCTAACCGGGCTAGGTCCCCGTCGCCTGGGCATTGGGTTAAAGGGGTCGGCCAGTGATTTTGTTTTAGGTTGCGGAAGCGATTTCAAACTTTTGCCACCTCCTTTTTTCCCACTAAGACCAAACCGGGATAAACCGCGAGGTTGACGGCTCGATAATGCCAATTTCCCGCAACCCTCGCCTCACACTCTTTTTCCTATCGGTCCGCGCGCACTTTTAGGCAGCCCCCCATTGCCGTGTACAAAGGGGCCCCTTTCCCCCTTTAAGTTTTAATTTTATGATTAAAAGTCAGGTACACAACCAAGAGGGGGATCTTCATTAAAAAAGATCCTATACCTTTCTAAAATAGAAAACAATTTTTTCCCTTTGCCGATCCTTTAAAATTTTTTAAAATTTTTTTTTGGGATAACTCTTTTCCACACCAGCAGTATTTTCATGCACAACCCTCCTACTTTTCTGGGGGGAAAAAATCAAAAACATCATATTGTAGCCAAAAACACTGATGCCAAAAGTGGGTCATCAAAACCCTCCCCCTAAAAAAGTTTTGCAAAAAAACGGTAAAATTTGTCCCGCAAAAACGGGAAAAACGTCCACCCGCCAGGGGTTTACTTTTTTCCACCTCTTCTTTGGGAAATTCACAAATTTGAAATTTGGGATTACATCACTCACCATGTTAAAACTACCAAATTTCCCAAACCCTCTTTCGCGTCACTCGGTGGGGGTTATCATTAAATTTTTCCCAAAAACCCTTTCACTATTGTTTTTTAATAGAAATTTTGCTTTTTGGCAATAAGCTCTTTCCGTTTTCCTTGTACCAACCCCAAAGGGGTTTTAAAATCATTAGTTTCAGGGTACTTTTCAAAACAGGGCCCGTTTTTGGGGTGACAAAAACCAGATTGAGATAAAACCCTAAAACAGAAAGGGGGGAAATTTTTAATATTAAAAACCCCTTTAAACCCAAAGAAAGACTGGTCTGAAAAAACCAAAAAGGGAAACCTTAACATCATTAAGGACAAAGTAAAATTCCCCGGGAGGAAATGAGGGGTTTGGGCCCCAAACTGAAAATTAAAAATCTAATAAAATTTAATAAACCCAAACAACACGTCTCCGGGAAAAGGGTATCCCCTTTAAAAACCATAACGGGGTGGTTACATTTTTTAGCGTCCTCTATAGAAAAATTTACATTAATTTCTCCTAAGCCATGAATATGGCACCAAAGGCACCTTTAAAAAATTAAAGGCCCCCGGAGTGGGCAGACAAAATAAATTTTAATTTTTTCAAAGGACTTTTCCTTAATTAAAGGGCACTTCGGGCCCCCTATCAACAAAAAACTTTCAGATCTTCCATTTCATGAATCCTAACCCGAGGACGAAACCCCCTTTAAATTTTACTCTCCATCATGGGTTTCCTTGGGGGCCCGAGAATTCCTTGGGTTTTTTTTTATCCCCATCTTTGCTCATCCGGGCTTCCCCGGGGAAATCCCTCACGTGCTTGGGGAAGACCTTTGCCCCGCCGTGAGGCGGGTGAAAAGGGGCACTGCCTTTCAAAATGACCAGCCCTTTGACAAATTTAAAAAATAAAAGTGGCCTCTGGGCTTAACTACAATCTTCGGGGTTTTTGAACCCGACTTTTATGATACTGGCGGAAAAATTTTTCAACTGGAAACACCCCCCGTGACGCAAACGGCCGTGAAATTTTATTCTTAGGGCTGAAGGTTCCCCTTTTCCCGTAAAAATTAAAGCGTAAATTCCAAAAGCTTTTTGCTGCATCAAAAGATTTGGGAAAATATCATCTTTTCCCTTTGACTAAAGCTTTACGAAGCCAATGAGGGAAACCCCGTTAAAAAACCCCTTTTGATGAGTTTTTTCTGGCACTCCAAAAGCCTTTTTGGGTATCCCTATACCCTTGATAAAACAGACCCTCCACAGATACGAAGAAATCTAATGGTGCTTTTATTTTGGGTTTAAATTTGGGTTCATCCCAAATGTTTAAAAAAAATTTTAGCCCCCTAAAAGCAAATCCCCCTGAACTTTGACCCTTTCCAGAGCTTTAAAAACCCCAGTGGTGATACCTCAAAACTGGAAAAATTAAAAATTAAACCGCCGGGCCCCTACGGAAAACTCTCGCTGCACGAATAAACGCTTCAAACATTTGGGGAGGTTTTTTCCCGGTTTTTTCATTGCACGTAACCATGAAATTCCCAATTTCCGGTTTCTTTTTAATGGGGAAAGGGTGCCGATTTTCGCTTTAAATTTGGGGAAACCCAAACTTCTCTATGGGATTACATACTCAATAGCGGTTGGTGGACAGGTGTAACTTAGAATTACCTGGGTGCTATTTTCCTTTTGGAAAACCCCCATACCGTTTCCCTAAGTGTTGCACAACCTTTTTCAAACTCATTGCAAAAGAGCTTTTCAATTCTTCGTACATTGAAAGACCATTTTTTAAAATTTTGTTACTGTTTCTATTGTTTTTTATTTTGGGGACATTGCGTACTGGAATCAGGAAAATGTTCAAAAAAACCCTCTGCACCAACTTCACTTTTCCTTAAACGCTTAAATTCTCCCTTTCCCGGCATATTAATTTTTAACACTAAAAATATAGCAAGATTAAAAACCCCTTTAGAGATCTAGCATTCGCTAATTCATCAACCCGGGTGCCTTGGCTCTGACTGGGAAAGGACCAAGTGAAAAACAAATTTCCCCCGTCGCTCCCCCCTGCTGGCCCAAAAAAATGGGAGTTGTAGTATTGGTCTTTAATTTACTTTTTAATTTTCCCCCCGTTAATTTTGGTCATTACGCTGCCACCCCTGGTTAATACTTCCCGGGAAAAATAAGTTTAAACCCAAAGAAAAAGGGCGTGGGAAAGGGGGTAAAAGGTAAAAAGGGAAAACAAAGTATGTGAGAAGAGGAAAAATGACCCAATCAAAAGTTTTTAAGGGCTGGTAAGCGTGTAAAAATCCCCAGGGGGTGCCCTGTCCCTTAAGGGCTGATAAAAAGGGGGTCAATTGCTTGCCACAGGGAGCCAGGTATGGGATCATTTTTTCTCCCTTTTGAGATTTTAAAATAAAAAAGGGGAATTTCACTCACGAATCTTTTAAAAAATACATTTTTTAAAACTTCTAAAACCAAAAAAAGGGTAAAAACCAAAAAATTAAAACAATAAAGGGGAAACCCAAAATAAAACAAGACAAGGGACCTCAGTTTTTTATCAAAAAATGAAAAACTTAAAAAAATTCCCCCCTTACTGCCGTTAAAACCTCGTCCCTTTCACCGCAGGGGAAAAAAAAAAAACAACGGCAAAAGCTTCCCCCGGGGGTACTCGGCCCCCTTAGGAAAGTTCCAAAACCCATCCCCTGCCTACCCCCGCTCAGTTCCCGGGTATATATACAGACCCCACAAGGATTTTTTTTTAGTGGGCCCCTTAAATAGCCCCGGGAAAAGAACTACTTTTCCCGGGCTCTCCCCCCTAGATGGGTGGCGGTTCCGCCGAAGAAAGATAGCTTTTTTTGCTAACCCGGGGGTTTTAAATCCCTACCCCCATAAAAAAAGCATTTGAAAAGAAAAAATTTTTAATCAATGCTAAAAAAAAAGTTAGGAAAGCTTTTACCCCGGTTTAAAAATGCTATAAAACTTAAAAAAAAAATGGCTATGGTTCCGTTAAAATCGGGATAAAGACACGACAAAATAATTAAAACTAAAAAAAATAAAATTAAAAAAAGTATAAAGGGGAAAGGCTCGCCCACGGCGTTTTGCGGGGAAGTGGGCTCTTGGGGGGAAAACGGCTTCCCAGTGCCCCGGCGTACTTGGCTGGGTTGGGGTCACAAACATACATATATAATATTATATATATATTATAATATATATAATTATATATATATAATATAAAAATAATATAATATATTTTTAATATATATATATATAATATTATATGCAATATACTACTATTTATATATATATATATAATTATATATTATAATATAATATATATAGTGTGGGGGGTTTGTGTGTGGTTGTGTATTTTTGTTGTGGGGTTTTTTATGTGTGGTGTGTGGGTATGTGTGTGTGTGTGAAATTTATAATAATATAATATATAATATATATTATTATTAATATATAATTTTAATAATAATATGTTTTAATTTTTTAATATGATATGTAAATTATTTTAATATATATATATAAATAAAATATTATATAATATAATTTTAATATTTTTTTAATAAACTTTTATAATTCAAAAAAAATAACCCCACCCCACAACACACACCAAACACACACACCAAAACCCCACACACCAAAACACACACACATACACACACACAAACACACACCACCAATATATTTTAAATTATATAAATATATATATATATAATTTTTATTTATATATATATTATATATATTTATTTAGGGTTTATAATATATATTATATTATTATATATATATATATATATAATAATATATATTATATTTTTATATATATATTATATATATATATATATAACTTTTATGTATATTTTAAATGTATTATATTATATATATTTATATTTTTATATAATAATTAAAATTTATATGTTATATATTTATATATATATAATATATATATTATATTATATATATAAAAGAGGGATAAGCAATGCCGCATTGATACGATAAATAAAACCCCCCCTGACCGGGACTCAAACTAGGCCTTGGGGTATGAAACCGGAGCCATGCCAAAAAACCATGCACACACCACAAAAAGGGAGTGTGCAACTAGGATCTTACTAGTCCATAGACTTTCCCCGTCATTATACTTGGTAAGACAGCGAATTTTTACGCTCACTCCCGTGAAAATGTTTGAAATTAAAACCCCTAATCAGATGTCCTGGGGTATTTTATAAAAGAGGGAAAAATTAATGAAAAAAGATCCTAGTTCCACCTTTTTTTAGGTGCCGTGTGGCATGGTTGGTTTAGCAGGGCCCCCGGGTTTTTATACCCGGAGAGACCTAGGTTGGGGTCCGGGCAGGGGGGGTTTTTTTTATTATATCAATGGGGGCATTGCATTTTTCCTTTTTTCATAAATTTTCCCTCAGGACATCTGACTTAGGATTTGAATTGCAAATAAATTTTCCCACCGGTGCCCACGGGGATGAGCGTAAAACTTCGGTCTTATTAAGATGGTAACAGGTTATATATATATATATATATATATATATAAATAAAAAAGATAAAAAATATATAATATAAATATTTAAATATATTATGTGTATATATACATACATATAATATATATATTAAATATATAAATAAAATATATATATATATGTTTATATTTTATATTATACTACTGTGATGGTGTGTGTGTTTTGTGTGTGTGTGTAATTATTACATACAGCATATATATATATATATTATATTATATATTTTAATATATATTTATTTAAAAAAACACACACACAGACACACCCCAAACAACAACACACACACACCAATTTTTAATATATATATAATATTATTTTATATATTTAATATAATATAATAATAGATAGATAAGATAAAGATATATATATATTTATATATAATATATGTTATATATTCATAATATTTATATATTATATATATTATATATATATATTTTAAAAATATATATTTGTGTGTGTGTGTGTGTTTTTTTTGGGTCGTGGTGTGGTGTTGTGTAAAATAAAATTTTAATATATATTTTTATATATTATTATAATATTATTGTGTGTGTGTGGTGTGTTGTGTGTTGTGTGTGTGTGTGTGTCTGTGTTTGTGTGTGTGTGTGGTGTGCGTATGTGTGTTGCGTCTGCGTGTGGTGTGTGGTGTGTGCGTGTGTGTGTGGTGGGGTTGGTGTTGTCTTGTGTTTTGTGGTGGTTGTGTATGTATAGTTGTTGGTGTGTTTTGGGTGGGAGTGTAGTGTCTGCAGGTGAGGTTTTAAAAGTATGTAAGAATAGTATATATTTATTACAACTACATACTATATGAAAAAAAATTATTTTATTGATGTGTATATATATATATTATATATAATATATAATATATATAATTTATAT
Organism: Penaeus monodon; assembly: GCF_015228065.2. Classification (NCBI taxonomy): domain Eukaryota; kingdom Metazoa; phylum Arthropoda; class Malacostraca; order Decapoda; family Penaeidae; genus Penaeus; species Penaeus monodon. The sequence goes on along the minus strand of NW_023661645.1, from coordinate 867 downwards.
ATTTAATATAATAATAATTTTATATATATTAATATATATTTTAAAAATATTATATATATATTTATAATATATATAATATTTTAAAAATATATTTGCATATATATTGAATATATATATATAATATATATATATATATATATATATATATTTTATATAATATCTTAATATATATTTTAATGTCAACATATAAATTTTATAATATATAAAATAAAACAATATATGTATAAAATATGTGCAATTGATATATAGTATATTATTATATATTATTTAATTTATATATAAAATTATATAATATAACTTTTTTTTTTATTTTTTTTTTTTTTTTTTTTTAGTGTGTGTGTGTGGGTTTTTTGTGTTGTGTGGTTGTGGGCATCGGTGGAAATTGATTTAGCAATTCAAATCCTAATCAATGCCCGGGGTATATTTATGAAAGTTTCCTAATGCAATGCCGCTTTGAACGAAAAAAACACCCCCCCTGCCCAGGACTCAAAGCTGGGTCACAGTGCTAAAAAAACCCATCCAAAAACGACCCCTAAAGTAGGTCAACTAGGTCTTACGTTTCAATGCGGCATTGCATTATTCCACTTTAAAAAATATCTCGGGGACATCGACTTGGTTTGGGAAATTTGCTAAACAATTATCCCCGAGTGCCCCGGGGAGTGAGCGTAAACTTCGCTGTCATTATAAAGTATGAGTAGAAGGAATGTTTATGGGCCTAGTAAGATCCTAGTTTGACACTCCTTTTAGGGGTGTGTGCAGGGTTTTGGTTTAGCACGGCCTCGGTTTAAACCTGGGGACCGGGTTCGACCCTGGTCAGGGAGGGTTCAAATTTATCGAATAATGGGGCCCCATTTTCCCCTTTTAATT
>NW_023661644.1:0-17249 GCF_015228065.2 Penaeus monodon | reverse complement strand
TTTTTATCATTTTAATTAATTTTTTCCCAATTTTTGCATTTAAAAATTAATTTTTCACAACTACCCAATAAAAACTCAATAATAATAGAAAAATAACAAAAATAAAACAATAATAAGTTTTTATAATAATTATTTAGATCTTTTTTTAATTTAAACATCGTTATTACTGAAATTTATTATTTATAAAAATTATTTTTGCAATTATACTACTAAAAAAAGATAATAATGAAATAATAACAAATAATTTTAAAAATAAAATATTATAGATTGTTTTTTTTTATTATGCTTATTTTTTCTGTTATTTTTATTACAGTTATAATATAATTTTGGCAAAATTAAATTTTAAAATAATAAAATATAATAATAATAATAATAATAAAATAATGAATAAATTTAAAAAAATAATAATAATAATAATAATAATAATAATAATAATAAAATAATAATAAATAATAATAATAATAATTATCAATAAAAAATTTAATTAATTAATAATTAATAAAATTTAATTTTTTAAAATATATTGATAAAAATAATATAATAGTAATAATTTTTAAAAATCATCAAATGTTATCAAATTCTTTTTTTTCTCACTTTTACACATTATGTCATGTTTAAATAGAATTCTGGAAATTATTATCTTTATTACCCAAAAAAATTTCCCAAAAATCATCAAATGAAGGAAAAAAAACGTCATTTTGGAGTTACTCTCAAAGGAAATTTTTCGCTAATTTTGCCGTTTTTTGACTTTTGGGATTTTTTTTTTTTACCGTTTTTGATTTATATGGAAAAATTCCGTTATTATCTCATTATTTTATGATTATCATCATTTTTATCGTTATCAAACATCATTATCATCATTATCATCACCCTTTCTCTTATTGAATTATTTTCATATTATTTCAATTAATCATTATTATTGAATTATTGCAGTTATATATTAGTTCTACAACTATACTAATAACAACTACAATAAAAATAGTAATAACAATAAATAAAATAATAAAGTTTTTAAATAATTATTTAGATCATTTTTTAAATTAAAATCGTTATTACTGTAAATTTTTACTGTTTTAATAATTTTTTTGCAATTAACTCAGTAAAAAGAAAATAATGAAATAATAAAAATAAAAATATTAATAACAATATTATACCGTTTTAGTATTATTATTATTATGCTATTTACTTTATTTTATTATTAAGTTATAAAATATTTGGCAATAATATAAAAATTAAAGTAAAAATAATAATAAAAATAATTAAAAAAAATAATAATAATATAATAATAATAAATTTTAAAAAATAAATTAAATAATAAAAATAAATAATAATAAAATAATTAATAATATAAAATATATAATAATAATAATAATAATAATAATACTAATAACAATGATATTGATAATAATAATGATAATAGTAATAATATTAAAAATCACAAAATGTGATCCAAATTCTCTTTATTCTCACTTTTATCATCTTAGTTTCATGATTAAAGAAATTCTGGTAATTATTATCATTATTACCTTAATAATTGCCAAAATCATCAAATGAATGGAAAAAAAAACCGTCATTTTGGAGTATACTCTCAAAAGGCTATATTTTCGATAGATTTTGCCGCTTTTCGAATTTTGGGATTTTTGTTCTTTTACTGTTTTTGATTATATATGGACACAATTCTGTTATTATCATATTATTATCATGATTATCATCATTATTATGTATCATCATCAATTATCATCATATCATCATTATTCATCATTCTTATCATCATGTATTGCAATTATATATCATTATGCAATTATTATCATTATTATGCAAGTTATTGCAGTTATAATATATAGTTCTACAACTATAACTAATACACAACTACACTAATAATAGTAATTAACAATAATAATAAACAATAATAACGCTTTTATAATAATTATTTAGATCATTTTTTAATTAACATCGTTATTACTGTAATTATTACGGTTATAATAATTATTTTGCAATTAGTATACTAGTAAAAAAGATGATAATGATAATAATAACAATAATAATATTTAATAACAATATTATACCGATTAGTAGTATGAGTTATATGCTTATTCATTTACTGTTTTGTATTATTACAGTATAATATATATTTGGCAATAATACTAATCAATTAAAGTAATAAATAATAATAATAATAATAATATAATAAAATAATAATAATAATGATAATAATGATAATAATAATAAATAATAATAATAATAATAATAATAATAAAATAATAATAATCATAATTAACATGATATTGATTAATAATAAATGATAATAGTAATAATATTAAAAAATCATCAAATGTTATCCAAATTCTCTTTATTCTCACTTTTATTCATCATCTATTGTCATGATTAATAGAAGAATTCTGTAATTATTATCATTATTACCCTCATATTTGCAAAATCATCAATATGAATTGAAAAAAAAAACGGTCATTTTGGATATACTTCAAAAGGCTATATTCGCTTAGATTTTGCCGATTTTCGACTTTTGGGATTTTTTTTCTTTTACCTGTTTTGATTATATATGGACAAATCCTGTTATTATCATCATTATTAATCATGATATAATCATTATTATCGTTATCATCATCATTATCTTCATTTCATCATTATCATCATATTGCCAATTATTATCATCATTATTGCAATATTATCATTATTAATTGCAATTATTGCGTTATAATATATAGTTCTCTAAAACCCTATACTAATAAACAACTAACAATAATAATAGTTAATAACAATATTAATAACAATAATTACGTTTTTATAATAATTATTTAGATCATTTTAATTAACATCGTTATTACTGTAATTATTACTGTATAATAATTTTATTTTGCCAACTATCACTATAGTAAAAGGAATAATAATGGATAATAATAAACCAATAACATAATATTAATAAACAATAGTATACCGATTAGTATTATTAGATCTTGCTATTATTATGTTATTGGTATTATTACAGTTATAATATACATTTTGGAATAATACTAATAATTAAAGTAATAATAATAAATAATAATTAATTAATACACAATAATAATAATGAATAATAATAATAATAATAATAATAATAAATGAGAATAATGATAATAATAATAATAATAATATAAATAATAATAATAATAATAATATAATAATAATGTGAATAACAATGATATTGATAATAATAATGATAATAGTAATAATAATTTTAAAAATCATCAAAGTTATCCAAATTCTTTTATCTCACTTTTATTCTAATCATTATTGTCCATGAGTAATAGACTCTTGGTATATTATTTATCATTATTACCTAATAATTGCCAAAATCATCAAATGAATGGAAAAAAACGTCAATATTTGGAGTTATTACTCTCAAAAAGGCTATATTTCGCTAGATTTTGCCGCTTTTTCGACTTTGGATTTTTTTTCTTTTACTGTTTTTGCTTATAGATGGACACAATTCTGTTATTATCATCATTATTATCATGATTATCATCATATATCGTTATCATCATCATTATCATCATTATCATCATTATCATCATCATATCATAATTATTGCAATATTTCATCATATTGCAATTATTATCATTATTATTGCAATTATTAGCAGTTATAAATATAGTTCTACAACTATACTAATAACAACTACATAGTAATAGTTATAACAATAATAATAACAATAATAACGTTTTATAATAATTATAGATCATTTTTTAATTAAACATCGTTATTACTGTAATATTACTGTTATAATAATTATTTTGCAATTCTACTACTAGTAAAATGAAAAAAATAATGATAATAATAACAATAATACTATTAATAACAATATTATACCGATAGTATTATTACTATATGCTGATCTATTTAATGTTATTGTTATTATACAGTTATAATATATAGTTTGGGCAACAATAGTAATAATTAAAGTAATAATAATAATAATAATAAATAATAATAATAATAATAATAATAATATAATAATAATAATGATGATAATAATGATAGTAATAATAATAATAATAATAATAAGAATGATAATAATAATAATAAACATGATATTGATAATAATATGATTAATTGTAAGAATATTAAAAAATCATCATATTTTCTCCAAATTCTCCTGATCTCACTTTTATCATTCATTATTGTCATGATTAATAGAATTCTGGTAATTATTATCATATTACCCTAAAATTGCCAAAATCATCAATGACTGGGAAAAAAAACGTCATTTTGGAGTCTACTTCAAAAGGCTATATTTCGCTAGATTTTTCCGCTTTTTCGACTTTTGGGATTTTTTCTTTTACCTGGTTTTTGATTATATATGGACACAATTCCTGTTATTATAATCACATTATTATCATGATTACATCATTATGTAATCGTTATCATCATCATTATCATTATCATTATTAATTTCATTATCATCATCATCATCAGCATTATTGCAATTATGATCATCATTATTGCAATTATATCATTTATCGCGATTATTGCAGTTATAATATATAGTTCTACAAAAGATACTATAACAACTACAAGAATAATAGTAATAACAATAATAATAACAATAATTAAACGTTTTTATTTAATAATTATTTAGGATCATTTTTTAATTAACAATGTTTATTACTGTAATTATTACTGTTATAATAAGTATTTTTGCAAAGTATTACTACTAGTAAAAAGAATATCATGATACATAATAAACAATAATAATATTAATAACAATATTATACCGATTAGTATTATTATATTATGCTTATTATTACTGTTATTGTTATTATTACAGTTTAATATTGTTACGCCGACCGCCTCGTCTCTCTGACCAACACAAGGCAGGCTAGGCAGACGGCGTGCTATCCACAGGGTCCGTGAACACGGACAGCTCCAAGAGGCACCGAACACCACAGAGTCAGAACACCAGGAGAGGAAACGCCAAGTGGCGAGGCAGGGCACGAAAAGTAAACACCAAAATGACAGTCTTTCTTTATTTACACAAGTTAGTTACCCGTACACTTTTCTATAGTCACAATACAGGGGGAAACAGCATGTCCACAACAGCACAATTACCGCCTATAAACAGGGCCAACACCAGGTTTATCTCAGGTCACAAGGGCACACACGAGATCTTTCACAGGAAGCAGCACCCAACTGCGTCTCATGGCTTGTCCTCCGCCTCCTCCGATCACAGCCAGTTGCAACATGTTTGCCCAGGATCCTTTTCTGGTAACACATGCCCAGTTTCACTTTTCATGTTAAACACATGTTTCGCACAGAGACAAAGACCACTGGCGTAGTACTATCCCCCCCTAATTCAAGCAGAGACCCGTTGATCTGACATATCTAAACCTGAAACAAACTCCAGAAAATGTAAAATAAAATTAGTCCTCAGGAAAACAAAAAAAAAAACACCAAAATCTTCATCCAAGCGCGGCTTTCTTCGCTCTCGCTGGGTTCTCTCTGGAGGAGGTGTGGTCGGCGGTAAGATTGGCAGGGGCACCCAGAGGGTATCTCCTGCCCAAGACCTGGCTCATGGTCACCATTTGACGTATGCTGCATCGCCCTCACCGTCAAAATTCTCGTCCTAATTTCGCGTAAGCGTCTGCCACGGGCTCATCGCCGCTACGGGGGCTAAACGTCATCTTCTTTTCACCATGGCCCCAGGGAGTAACTTCCTGGCCCATGGTAACGCCACAGCGGAATGCGCCAAGTCCTCGAGGAAGTCAGGCAAACGGCCCCACACCACCCCCCGAGGTCTCTTTATGGAGGCTCCACTTTCCTCACAAGTTGCCCAGGCTTTGCACCAGCTGGCACCTTCAGGTCCTTATGGAGGAGTTAGTTATCCCAACACTGTAAAACTAACCCCTCCCGTGGCCAACAAGCTCCGCCCAACCGCTACGCCATCAGCAGCGATGCAGGTTTTGAATGGCTACCATGAGGCCTCTACTTCACGCGCATCATTCTTGACAGTTTGACACCGGATTTAGACTCTGTCCTGGTGGCAAGGTGCAGTCGATCTAGCCGTAACTACCTCTGCACAGCCAACCTCTGGAAGCCAGGGGCACATCTTCACCGTGCAACCCTCACAGCTTCCGTCCAAGGTGCGACACAGCATTACTTGCGTCAGGTAGTCAAGGTCAGCAAGCAGTGCTCTCCAGGATCGGGCCACATCACCGGCAAGCCGCTGCAACCGTGCTGCCAACGCCAATACGAGCCTCCACTGCCCCTTAGCGGCACACAATGAACCGTGACACACACAGTCTCTGTGGTGGCATCTGGATAGTCGCATGTGGCCCAACATACTCAGGCGCACTAGGGCTTCTCAGCCCCCAGTGTCCACTGTCAGCGGCCATCATGGCTTCCCATCTATTTGAGCCCTCCACTGCATCGTGCTGGTTCGACGGACAGCATACCCAAGTTCGGGGCCCGGGAACCGAGACGGCTGGGTTTTGGCCCCCTTCTCCAGCCTGTCCGAGTTGTCCGCCTGTACCACTTGTCCTTAGCATTAGGACATGACACTCGGATGGTGACCATACCTCACCACAGTCCTTGCAGCACCGCGCTGGAAGGCATCAGAATCGTCCGGTTGAGAAGACTGTTCTACGCTCCCGCTGACACACTGACTAAGTTCTGTGCCCTAACTCTCGAAGCCACACCAAGCCTTGGAAAGTTTCTCCGGGATCACCGTCTTCATTCTATTTTCTCCACTTTAGCCTTCCGGCCCCGGAGGTCACGGCGGGGTGAGCAGCTGGACCTAGGCCACTCGTTGCCTTCAGGAAGGCCTCGAACTCCAAGGCCCTCACCAGCGCACCTGCAGGTCCTCAGGGTGTGCCTGCTTGACGTAGATTTGCAGCTGATGGTACTGTAAGCCGTCAACCAAAAGAAATCACGGCCAGGACCACGCATCATATCTTCGCAGCCGCAGGGTACGACTCCTTACCAACACCTCCCATCCTGCGCCAGCTGGGACAGTGCTCGCCACGCTCACGAGTCCTGCTTCTTCAAGTGGGCCCGATATACCTCGGCCTGGTGTGGTGCCCGAAACGCGTTTCAAAAGCCTCTGCCACGCTGGTGTAGAGCATGTCTGGGATGCCGGCAGCTGCCCCAACACTTCCACCGCGGTGGTCCCCTTAGCGCTGCTACCAGTGAAGGGCCTTCTCTTCCTGGCTCCAGCCCTGGGCAGATGCCAGCATTTCAAATTGGGGACATTGCCCTCCCAGGCCACCTTCCCGTCGTACTCAGCTGGCTTACGGCTTCACGGAATGTCGGAGCGCCGAGGGGCTGCGGGTTGGAGAGAATGCGTGACGTGATGAACTAACACCGCCCGGGGGGAGTAAGGGGGGGGAGGCAACGAGGCGGGGACCGGGGCCGAGTTGCCGCCACCTATATTCCAAGGGAGCGGTTCCGATGGTCCCCAGCCTTCTGCAAGCGACCACTGGCTCCGAACACGACGCCCGATGGCCCGGGGGTTTCCTGCCCATCGGACCCCCAGGCAGACCCCAGAAACCTGACACTCGGCATCTGTTGCCAGAACCTCGTCTGACCTTCTCCTGCTTGCAACGTGTCCTACCGCATCGAAGCCGCCTTTCGCCTTCACTTCCTCCCTCAGTCCGCATCTCGCCCTTCAGAGTCTTGAACCCTCCATCAGTCCAATCTTCATTGCTGATGCAGGCCTGGTCGGTTTGTACTGCTGAGTTTCCATATCACAGATGCAAGATTGCTCGTAGACCTCAGCAAGTCGGCGACTTTTTCCTCTGCCCTTCCTTGACTGCATCTCGACGAGATGGTGCGCCTGCTCGTGTGCCCTCTGTGCACTGCTCTTCTTGCCCGTTTTGTGCCATTTCCTCCCTCATACCGGCATCATGGCAGTGATCAGGTTCCATATGGCCTCGGCTCAACCACTCGTGCCTGACCTCAGTCATAGCATCTTCTCCCTTCATGGCTGCCGCATCTTGGACCACATGATTTTTAAAATCGGCGCGTCTCACTGATCAAACACAAATACCACTCCTGACCACAAGTGTTACGCCGGACCGCATGTCTCTCTGCCACCAACACAAGGCAGGCTAGGCACGACGGCGTGCTATCCACAGGGCGATGAAACACTGAACAGCCTCCAAGAGGCAACGGAACACCACAGCGTCCAGAACACCAGGAAGAGGAAACGCCACGGGCGAGGCAGGCCCCCCCCCCCCCCCCGTACAAGTAAAACACAAAATGACAGTCTTTCTTTTAGTACAACAATGTTATTTACCCGTACATTTTTTATAGGCACAATACAGGGGGGAAGGGAACCAGCATGTCACACGCACAATACAGCTTATAACAGGGCAAACACCAGGTTTATCTCAGGTCACAAGGGCACACACGAAGGTCTTCACAGGAGCAGCACCCAACTGCGTCTCATGGCTTGTTCCTTCCGCTCCTCCGCTCACAAGCAGTTGCCGACATGTTTGCCCCCAGGATCATTTTCAGGTTAACACATGCCAGGTCATCCTTTTCATGTGAAACAACAGGTTCGCACAGAGACAAGACCCACGGGCGTAGCATATATATTTTGGCAATAATACTAATAATTAAAAGTAATAATAATAATAATAATAATTTAATTGATATTAATCATAATAATGATAACTAATGATACATAATAAATAATAATAATCAACTAATAATAAAATAATAATAAACAATGATATGATAATAATAATGATAATAGTAGTGATATTAAAAATCATCAAATGTTATCCCAAATTCTCTTATTCTCACTTTATCATCATTATGTCATGTTTAATAGAATTGGTAATTATTTCATTATTACCCTAATAATTGTCAAAATCATCAAATGAATGGAAAAAACGGCATGGCGTATACTCTCAAAGGCTTATATTTCGCTAGATTTTGCCGCTTTACTTTTGGGATTTTTTTTTTCTTTTACCTGTTTTTGATTATATATGACACAATCATGTTATTATCATCAATTATTATCATGATTATCATGCCACATATTATAGTTATCATCATCAGTTATTCATTTATCTCATCATTATCATCATTATTGCAATTATTATCATCATTTATCTGCAATTACATCATTATAATGCAATTATTGCAGTTATAATATAGTTCTACAAAACTATACTAATAACAACTACAATAATAATAGTAATAACAATAATATAACAATAATAAACGTTTTTATATAATATTAGATCATTTTTAATTTAACATCGCGATTACTGTAATATATACTGTTTAATAATTATTTTGCAATTATACTACTAGTAAAAAGAATACTAATGCTAATAAATAAACAATAATAATTTCATAACAATACCATACGATTAGTATTATTATTATTATGCTTATATTACTGTTATTCGTTAGTATTACAGTTATAAATATATATTGTGGCAATAATAATAATAATAAGTAATATAATAATGACAAATAATAATGATAAATACTAATAAATAATAATAATAAGAATAATAATAATAATGATAATAATGTTAATGATACTAAAATACATAATAATAATAATAAGAATAATAATAATATAATAATGATATAATAATAATAACAATGATATTGTAATAATAATGATATTAGTAATAATATTAAAAAATCATCAAATGTTATCCAAATTCTCTTTATTCTCACTTTTATCATCATTATTGTCATGATTAATAGAATTCTGGTAATTATTATCATTATTACCCTAATAATTGCAAAATCATCAAATGAATGGAAAAAACGTCATTTTGGAGTATACTCTCAAAAGGCTATATTTCGCTAGATTTTGCCGCTTTTTCGACTTTTGGGATTTTTTTTCTTTTACCTGTTTTGATTATATATGGACACAATTCCTGTTATTATCATCATTGTTATCATGATTATCATCATTATTATCGTTATCATCATCATTTCATCATTATCATCATTATCATCATCATTATCTCATTATTGCAATTATTATCATCATTATTGCAATTATTATCATTATTATTGCAATTATTGCAGTTATAATATATAGTTCTACAACTATACTAATAACAACTACAATAATAATAGTAATAACAATAATAATAACAATAATAACGTTTTTATAATAATTATTTAGATCATTTTTTAATTAACATCGTTATTACTGTAATTATTACTGTTATAATAATTATTTTTGCAATTATACTACTAGTAAAAAGAATAATAATGATAATAATAACAATAATAATATTAATAACAATATTATACCGATTAGTATTATTATTATTATGCTTATTATTACTGTTATTGTTATTATTACAGTTATAATATATATTTTGGCAATAATACTAATAATTAAAGTAATAATAATAATAATAATAATAATAATAATAATAATAATAATAATAATAATGAATAATAATAATGATAATAATGATAATAATAATAATAAGTAATAATAATAATAAGATAATAATAATAATAATAATAATAATAACAATGATATTGATAATAATAATGATAATAGTAATAATATTAAAAATCATCAAATGTTATCCAAATTCTCTTTATTCTCACTTTTATCATCATTATTGTCATGATTAATAGAATTCTGGTAATTATTATCATTATTACCCTAATAATTGCCAAAATCATCAAATGAATGGAAAAAACGTCATTTTGGAGTATACTCTCAAAAGGCTATATTTCGCTAGATTTTGCCGCTTTTTCGACTTTTGGGATTTTTTTTTCTTTTACCTGTTTTTGATTATATATGGACACAATTCCTGTTATTATCATCATTATTATCATGATTATCATCATTATTATCGTTATCATCATCATTATCATCATTATCATCATTATTATCATCATTATTGCAATTATTATCATTATTATTGCAATTATTGCAGTTATAATATATAGTTCTACAACTATACTAATAACAACTACAATAATAATAGTAATAACAATAATAATAACAATAATAACGTTTTTATAATAATTATTTAGATCATTTTTTAATTAACATCGTTATTACTGTAATTATTACTATTATGATAATTATTTTTGCAATTATACTACTAGTAAAAAGAATAATAATAATAATAATCATAATAATAATAAAAAATACTAATATAATAATAATAATAATAATAATAATAATAATAATTCTTATATTATTATAATAATAATAATGATAATTAATGATAAATAATGATAATAATTATAATCATAAGATTAATATTAATAATATTAATAATCATCAAATGTTATCCAAATCTCTTATTCTCACTTTTATCATCTTATTGTCATGATTAATAGGATTCAGGTAATTAGTATCATATTACACTAATAATGCCAGAATCATCAAATGAATGGAAAAAAAAGTCATTTTGGAGTCTGACTCGACAAAAGGCTATATTTCGCTTAGATTTTGCGGCTTTTCGACTTTGGAATTTTTTTCTTTTACCTTTTTTATTATATATGGCAACAATTCCTGTTATTATCATCATTATTATCCTGATTATCATCTTATTATCGTTATCATCATCATTATCATCATTATCATCATTATCTCATCATTATCATCATTATTGCAATAATTATCATCATATGCAATAATTTATCATTATTATTGCAATTAGTGCAGTTATAAATATATATTTTTACATCTATACAATAACAACTACCATAATAATTAGTAATAAACAATGATAATAACAATAATAACGTTTTATAATCATAATTTAATCATTTATTTTAATTAATATCGTTATTACTGTACTTATTACTGTTATAATGATTATTTTACAATTATAATACCAGTAAATGGAATAATTAAGATAATAATAAACAATTAATGATATTATAACAATATTAGAACAAGTGTATTTTATAATTATACTTATTATTATTATTATTGTTATTAATTACAGTTTAATAATATTTTTTTTGGCACATAATATAAATTAAAGTAATAATTAATAATAATAATTATGATTATGATAATAATAATGAGAATAATGTTAATAATGATAATAATGATAATAATCAATGATTAATAGTTAATAATATAATAATCATCAAATGTTATCCAAATTCTCTTTATTCTCACTTTTATCATATTATTGTCATAATTAAAGGAATTCAGGTAATTTATTTCATTAGTACCCTAATAATTGCCAGGAATCATCCCAAAATGAATGGAAAAAAACGTCATTTTGGGAGTCTACTCTCAAAAGGCATATTTCGCAGCTTTGCGCTTTTTCGACTTTGGGCTTTTTTTTTCTTTTACCTTTTGTCTTTATATATGGACACAATCCTGTTATTTATCCTCATTATTATCATGATTATCATCATTATTATCGTTATCCTCAGCATTACAATCATTATCATCATTATCATCATCATTATCATCATTTATTGCAATTATTATCATCATTATTGCAATATTATCATTATTATTGCAATTATGAGTTATAATAATATTTTACATCCTATACTAATAACAACTACAAAATAATAGTAAAACAATGATAATAACAATTAATAACGTTTTATAATCATAATTTATATCATTATTTTAATTAATATCGTTATGACTGTAAAGTATTACTGTTATACATGATTATTTTGTCAATTATACTACAGTAAAAGGAATACTAATGATAAATAATACAATTAATGACTATATTAACAATTATTTATAACAATTCGTATTATTTATAATTATACCTTATTATATTATTATGTTATTATTACAGTTATAATATATTTTTTGGGCACTAGTACTAATAAGTAAAGTAATAATAATAATAATAATTATAATAATAATAATGTTAATAATGATAATAATGTTAATAATGATCATAATAATGATAATAGTAATTAATATTATTAATCATAAATGTTATCCAAATTCTTCTTATTCTCACTTTTATCATCATATTGTAAGATTAATAGAATTCAGTGATTAGGATCATTATTACCCTAATATTTGCCAGATCATCAAATGAATGGAAAAAAAACGTCATTTGGAGTCTACTCTCAAAAGGCTATATTCGCTAGATTTTGCCGCTTTTTCACGTTTGGGATTTTTTTTCTTTACCTTTTTTTAGTATATATGGACCAATTCCTGTTATTATCATCATATTCATGATTATCATCATGTATTATCGTTAGCATCGATCATTAATCATCATTATCATTCATATCATCATCATTATCATCATTATTGCAATTATTATCATCATTATGCCAATAATTATCAATTATGGCAAATTATGGCAGTTATAATAATATTTTTACATCTATACTAATAACAACTACAATAATAATAGTAAAACAATGATAATAACAATAATAAGTTTTTTAATCATAATTTAATCATATTTTAATTTAAGATCGTTATACTGTAATTATTACTGTTATAATGATTTTTTACAATTATACTACAGTAAAAGAATAATAATGATAATCAATAACAATAATGAATTATTAAACAATATTATAACACTTAGATTATTATAAATTATACTTATTATTATATATATTGTTATATTACAGTTTATAATATATTTTGGCAATAATACTAATAATTAAAGTAATAATAATAATAATAAAATAATTAAATAATAATAATAATATAATAATAATCATAATAATAATAATAATTAATGGAATAATTTATATAATAATTACTGATAATAAGATAATAATGATACTAACGAAAATAATATTGATAATAATAATAATATTAAGAGTCAGCACATGTTATCCAAATTCTCTGTATTCTCATTTTTATCATCATTACTTGTCATGATTAATAGAATTCAGGTAAATTATTATCATTATTACCCTAATTAATGCCAGAAGCATCAAAGAATGGAAAAAACGTCATTTTGGAGTCTACTCTCAAAAGCTATATTTCGCTAGATTTTGCCGCTTTTTCGAACTTTGGAGATTTTTTTTCTTTTACCTTTTTTATTAGATATGGACACAATTCCTGTTATTATCATCATTATTATTCATGATTATCATCAGTATTATCGTTATCATCATCATTATCATCATTATCTCATTATCTCATCATTATCATCATTATTGCAATTATTATCATGCATTATTGCAATAATCTATCATTATGTATTGCAATTATTGCAGTTATAATATATATTTTTACATCTATACTAATAAACAACTACAATAATAATAGTAATAACAATGATAATAACCAATAATAAACGTTTTTATAATCATAATTTATATCTTATTTAATTATACGTTATACTTTTAATTATTACTGTTTATAATGATTATGTTTACAATTATACTACCAGTTAAAAAGAAATAATAATGATAATAATAACAATAATGATATTATTAAAATATTATAACAATTCGTATTATTATAATTATACTTATTATTATTATTATTGTTATTATTACAGTATAATATTATTTTTTGGCAATAATACTAATAATTAAAGTAATATAAAAATAATAATAATAATGGTAATAATAATAATAATAATAATAATAATAAAGGAAACTAATAATGGTAATAGTAGTAATAATAATAATAAAATTATAAAATAATAATGATAAATAATGATAATAATGATATAATGATAATAAGAAGGATAATAGTAATAATATATAATCATCAAATGTTATCCAAATTCTCGTATTCTCACTTTATCATCATTATTGTCCATGATTAATGAATTCAGGTAATTATATCATTATGACCTAATAATTGCCAGACAGAATCATCAAATGAATGGAAAAAAAAACGTCATTTTGGAGTCTACTCTCAAAAGGCTATATTCGCTCTAGATTTGCCGCTTTTTCGACCTTTTGGGATTTTTTCTTTACCTTTTTTTATATAGATGGACACAATCCGTTCTTATCATCATTATTATCAGGATATCATCATATTATCTTTATCATCATCATTATCCTCCATTATCATCATTATCATCATCATATCATCATTATGTGCAATTATTATCATTCATTATGCAATAATATCATTATTATTGCCAATTATTTGCAGTTATAATATATTAGTTTTTACATTCTATACTAATAACAACTTACAAATAATAATAGTAATAACAATGATAATACAATAATAACGTTTTTATAATCATTAATTTATATCATTATTTTAATTAATCTCGTTATTACTGTAATTATACTGTTTATAATGATTATTTTTACAATTATACTTACCAGTAAAAAGGAATAATAATGATAATAAATAACAATAATTGATATTATTAAACAAAATATTATAACAATTCGTTATTATTATAATTCTACGTATATTATTATTATTGTTATTATGACAGTTATAATATTGATTTTTTTTTTGGCAATAATACTAAAATTAAAGTAATAATAATAATAATAATAATAATAAATAATAATAATAATAATAATAATAATAAAATAATAATAATAATAAATAATAATTATAATAATAATAAATGAAGTAATAATGATGATAAAAATAATAATGATATAATAATGATACTAGTATAATATTAAAATATCAAATGTTATCCCCCAAATTCTCTTTATTCTCACTTTATCATCATATTGTCATGATTAATAGGTAATTCAGGTAATTATTATCATTATTACCCTAATAATTCCAAGAATCATCAAATAAAGGGAAAAAAAAAACGTCATTTTGGAGTCTACTCTCAAAAGCCTATATTTCGCTAGATTTTTTTTTTTGCCGCTTTTTCGACTTTGCGGATTTTTTTTTTTTTAGCTTTTTTTATATATATTTTTTTTTTTTTCGGGACCAATTCCTGTTATTATCATCAGTATTATCATATGATTATCATCATTATTCTCGTTATCACATCATTATCATCATTTATCATCATTATCATCATCATTATCATCATTATGCAATTATATCTCATTATTGCAATAATTATCATTATTTAATGCAACTTATTGCAGTTATAATATATATTTTTTACACTATACTAATAACAACTACAATAATAATAGTAATAACAATGATAATAAACAATAATAACGTTTTTATAATCATAATTTATATCAGATTTTAAGAATATCGTTATTACTGTAATTATTACTGTTATAATGATTATTTTTACCAAGTATACTACCAGCTAAAAGAATAATAATGATTATAATAACAATAATGATATTATTAAACAAATATTATACAATTCGTATTATTATGAATTATAACTATTATTAGTATTATGTATTATTACAAGTTATATATATTTTGGGCAATAATACTAAAATTAACGTAATAATAATAATAATAAGAATAATAATAATAATAATTAATAATAATAAAATAATTAATAAATAAATAATAATTATAATAATAATAATGATAATAATGTACTAATGATAATAAGATATAATAATGCTAATAGTAATAATATTAATAAGCAGCAAAATGTTATCCAAATTCTCTTATTCTCAATTTTATCATCATTATTGTCATGATTAATAGAATTCAGGTTAATTATGATCATTATACCCTAATAATTGCCAGAATCATCAAATGAATGGAAAAAAAACGTCATTTTGGAGTCTACTCTCAAAAGGCTATATTTCGCTAGATTTTGCCGCTTTTTCGACTTTTGGGATTTTTTTTTTTACAATTTTTTATTATATGTGGACAGAATTCCTGTGATTATCATCATATATCATGATTATCATCATATTATCGTTATCATCATCATTATCATCATTATCATCATTATCATCATCCAACAATCATATTGCAATTATTATCATTCATGATTGCAATAATTATCATTATTATTGCCAATTATTGCAGTTATAATATATATTTTACATTATACTAAAGCAACTACAATAATAATAGTAATAACAATGATAATAACAATAAACAAATTTTTACGGTTTTTATAATCATAATTTACAATCATATATTTAAATAATATCGTTATACTGTAATTTTACTGTTATAATGATTTATTTTTACAATATACTACCAGTAAAAGGAATAATAATGATAATAAACAATAATGATATTATTAAACAATATATAACAATTCGTATATGATAATTATACTTATTATTTTATTATGTTATTATTACAGTTATAATAATTTTTTGGCAATAATACTAATAATTAAAGTAATAATAATAATAATAATAATAATAATAATAATAATAATAATAATAATAATAATAAT